>NC_051180.1:33816987-33898666 GCF_013339695.2 Rhipicephalus sanguineus
CTGTTTCACGGCACATCAGTTACCGAAGAGCTGCGCGCGATGTTGTGAGAACCACCATTAGCAGAATTCTGTTTTTACCAGCTGACAACATCGTTTCATGTAATTTATTGATCAAAGTTGCGCGCTTTTTGGCCCGACCAGTTTTTGGTTGGCGCTTCATTAAAACTGGAGTACGAGCATCAACCGCTCGACACTGTCCGTTGGGGCCAAAGCACTATACATCTGTCCAGTCATACGTCGACATCGTCACTACTGTTACATTCATATAACATTTTTTGTCTTTTTTTGTGTGATTGCATCAAGCACACCGCAAAATGCCGCGTTGTCGCATTGTCTCATCGACATCTGTTGGGCCAGTTACGCACCTGTAAAAAGAATAAAAGAAAAAGAAACACACAACGTAGAGCACAGGAACTTGCAAACGATTTAGGCTGAACGAGCGATTTCGCCTGCGCTGAACCGCAGCCTGTGCTTGAATTTTCATGGGTTTTTTTTTCTTTCCATTTTACTTTTGATTAGATGCAGTTACATACTTCAGTGTTGCGGAGAAATATTCTGAAATGCATGTATAGCAGACCCTGAAACAATGAGATGTTCGACTAACAAACAAACGAAAACGAAGAAGCGTAACAAAGATATATCTGCAGTAAACTTTGAAATGGGACAACAATGTGAGCACAAAGCTGTTTGAATCAATAAATTTGAATCAAAACAAAGTATATCTGTATCCATGACCATTTGGACGCATGTATACTGAGCTCTGGCATGTTTTGTGACACCTACAAGCTCACAGGAGTTGAAAAGTGAGTAGTAAAAGTTGGGATTGAGAAACGGCCACTGTAAAGACTCAGATAGCCAAACAAGAGTCGAAATTTGAGCGTATTTTGGACATTTTGCTAATGTTAGATCAGTGCTTCCTGTGAACTCTAGCCCTTGGCAGTGGCGTAGCCGATATAGCCGTTCGCACTGGCGTAGCCGGTGGGCGGGGAGGATTTAACCCCCCTCCCCCCCGGAGTTTTTCAATTCGGCATGTGTGTATATATATATACACGTACACATACAAACACGCGCACGAACGTACATAAAGTATGCCCCCTCCCTCCCCCTAAAAATATTTCTGGCTACGCTGCTGGCCCTTGGAGTTTTCTAATATCTCATTCTAGAGAGCTTACTTTCAAATTGAAGGGCACTTAGTTACTCGCGATGTGCGTTGTTTAGCGTGACACGTCACTATAATGACGAGCTTCGAGACGTCGCGATAGTATGCTCGAAAACTGATGCACCGTCAAAATAACGCTTATATGAGGCATTCCCAAAAGCGACGTGTGATTCGTTTCGTCGTATATTCCTTACGCTTGGTTCAGCCAACCAAAGCGTATTGAAAGAGACATCTGCGTAAGTAATTATTTGTAACTACTTCAGTTGACCGCATTACGCTCGCCACTGTAGGCAAGGTAACTACACTCAAATATGATATTGTTTTAGCACTACGCTGCTGAACTGCCTTCGTTGAATAAACGCGCTCGCGTCTACCACATACGTTTTCTTTTCACTCGTGGTCACGCCTATAAAGTTATAAGCAATTTTGTCTGGTGTAGACTACGCGCAGTCCAGGTTAAACTGCAAAACCACGACGCAACAAAATACACTAAGTGAAAGGGGGTTTAATGACTGAGTAACGGCTTCTGGGAAGCTTAATAGGACAGAGCAAATGTGTGCACAGAGCAACATAACAGCGGCGGTTTCGCTTCGTTCTTCGAAAGTTGCAGCCGCAACGATTCCTAAATGACCGTCAGGCATATACTTGACACGGTTGCAGTCGCTCACTCAATCTCCTCCGAACCCTAAACGCTGAATACGCCATTTCGAATCAACGAGAAATATCTCCACGGCGGTAAGACTTCTATGTAATTGCCTATATTACATAGTCTCAATGGACCTCAAGAAAAGCAAACCATGTCAGCAGGCTGTTATTCCTTCGCGCTGAGCGAATAGCAGTGAACTAAAAATGGTGCCGCACGTGTTTTGCCCCGATTTGACAGGCTTCACTCGCTTGTCGGGAAGGTCCGTGACCACACGATGCCCACGATGGAGCAGCGAGGAGCCGAGGTACCACAAGCCCGGGGTGCCGTTTACCACCGTCTAGCCGCGAGGCGTGTTATTAAGAGCAACGGCTCCGTAGGGCTGCACAGATGCGGTGCTTGCGATCCCGATCATTACAGCGATGCCGTCGCGTATGGCCCAGATCTATTCCGCCGAAACGCGCGCACGCACACAATGATGTCACATGTCGAGATGTCCGCAGTCAGCGGTCTGTATATCTTATTAAAGACGATAGTCTTTCTTGGGGAACCTAAATGCAGAAATTTTGGTCTGTCTTTCTGTCTGTCTTTCTGTTTGTCGGCACGTCACTCGACTCAGCCACCCGGCCAAAGTTGAACCACTTGCTTACCACCCACCCATCTTGAACTGGTACGGCTGTTCCTACTTGTGAACGTTGTCGATCAAAAAGTAAATATTACGCATATCTGAGGCGCAACATCATTAGGTGAGTATTAGGTGGTGTGTTCCTTTAGTAGAAAATACATAGATACGCAATTTTAAAGACCCTAGTTTCTTAAGCTGCGCTGAAAATGCGACTGCGCTGAAACTTGTCTTCCTCCGTGCCCTCTGCACAAGCTCATGTTGTGTTTCGGTTTCGGTTCAGTATTGCATTGTACGAATGACAGGGGACGCCGCTCTTGCATTCCTGTTTTACCCAGGCGACGGGTAAATAAGAGAGTTTGTGGAGAGTACTCGTTGAGTGCGGACGTTTCTTCTCCTTCGGCGCATCGCGCCAAACCACGTGTTCAGGCTGGCCGGCGTCCCCGCCGGTCGCGTTGGTCACCGCCGGTCTTCACCTGCCGCTACGCCGGGACTACCAGCCCGCAACACAGCCCTCATGTTTCCCGACGTATTGCCAAATTGCGTCCATATCTCACGGAGCGCCTCTTCTATCGTCTTTAGAGGATATTTGCAGCGAAGCACGCAGATACGCGGCCAATTATTTGTCTATATATTTGGTTGACCTTGAGGAGCCCGCTGTACCAAATAAGCACCACTTTGTACATATGATCTACAGGCTACAGCGTGTCCCGAATCCAGCGGTTGACAACTTATTATTTCTTCTTTTTCTTTTTCTTTTGCGTTGAAGTCCCATTGTAAACGCTGTAATTTAGTTACTCATGCCAACGGTGCCTGCGGTGCAAAGCGACAGGACGTGGCACCGTTTCTGAAAGGAGACGGGACTCATCAAGCCCCACCCGCTTGTCAAGGTGAATGCATTGCGAGTTTCTTTTCCTTTTTTTTCTTTGCCTTGTTTTTTCTTTGAGAGCATTTGAAGCTGACATTCATTGAGTATGTCCCCAATCAGAACGCAAAAGTCACAGCCCTGAATTCATGGCTCAGGCGACGGTGCTGTCAGCTGATATGCATATATATATATATATATATATATATATATATATATATATATATATATATATATATATATATATATATATATATATATATATATGAGTGAGTGAGTGAGTGAGTGAATGAGCGAGCGAGTGTGTGTGTGTGTTACATAAGAGCTGTCTCTGCCGTTTGTTTTTCCTGTACGCGTTGTGGCGGGCTTCAACCTCTGTTGCACTTGATAAGTGGCGCTCGGGGGGATATTATCCCTGTACGGATGGGAAGGTAGACAGTTTAGATCTGGCTAAACTAATAAACAGATAAATAATCACAACTACCCATTTCCATATAAACGCGCGGACGCAAGCAACAAACAACCAATCCCACAAAAATGCAAAAAGAAAAGAAACAAATACGGAACCAGGAAAAGCAGCCCGTATGCATCCGCATTAAGTAAATTTCGTGTACAAGACTTTTTAAGACGGGATAAATAAAACTGTTTATCAGGCCGTTCCTCCCTCTCGCTTCGTGTAAATTTCAGGAAGCTCATTCAAGGCTACGTATGTCTACTTGTAGGGAGCCTTGGAAATGAACAATCATATATATAGTTAGCGGAAGTGCAACAACAGTAAACAAGCTTTAAGAATCGCTCTTTCTATAAGATAAAGTCTTAAAAGTTGGCGGCAGTGCATCGCAATTGCAAATAATCCTTGATGGACCACACAGTGCGAGTAAACAACGGTGTTGTGCCAGAGCACCTGACCGAACGGGGAAGCGAACAAACACCTGCACTTCGTTGGAAGTTCACGGCATCGCGGTCAGCGTTTGCCCTGCGACCAAGAAAAGGGCCAACTCCTGCTACCTGGAAGCAGGGATCAACCCCTGCATGCTTTGTCTGCAATCCCGGAAAACGGCGTCTTCGCCCAGCCGGCCCCGTCAACTGACGCCAGTCGTTCTTCCAAGCTACCCAGCTATGGAAAGGCTGCTCAACATCCTAAAAGAGCGTCAACACCTGCTACCTAAAGGGACATCAACATACTAAAAGAGCGTCGTCACCTGCGGCCTAAAGGAGGGTCACATCACAATGGACTGGGACATTATTTAAGACCGGCCGGTCCGTTGTTAGAGAGACGCCCCAGCCGACTTGGTCGTGCTGGCAGGCTCTGTCCTGCTATAACCTGCTATAACCTGCTATTACCTGCTATACCTGCTATAAACGTTGTTACCGTTTTCTAAACGTTTTGCCTCCTTGTCCTGCTCGTCAGCGATAAGTCCGATCTTCGGCATCATCGGCTCGCCAGCCTCCCGGCTTTCATCGTCACGAAAACCCCATTCATAACAACGGGGACACAGGATGGATGGATGGATGGATGGATGCTATGAGCGTCCCCTTTATAACGGGGCGGTGACAAGTGTGCCACCAGGCTCGAAAAAAAAAAAACCTTTACTCTTTTTTTTTAGCGTTGGCCTAGTGTCTTTACTTCAATTAAAACTATTTTAGTCCAGAAGAAAAAAAAACCTTAAGTTTTCAGCTCCGTTCTGTGGCCTTTACGGCAGAATTTCCTTATTTTTTTCCCATTATTTATTTTTGTCCTTTCTCTCTAGTTTTCTGCCACCAATACTCTAACCTCTTACTTATTTCAATCGCGGGTGTGTTCAGCTTTCCATTGTCTCTAAAACCCAAGGCGTCATGTAGGCTCGTGCCCAAACGTACACCTGGGTGGATGTCTCCACATTCAATCAGAACATGCTCCGCCGCTTCCTGATCTTCCCCGCAGCACGTGCATTGTTCTTCTTTACTGAACCTCGCTTTATAACTACCCGTTCTAAGGCAACCCGATCTCGCTTCAAACAGTAAAGCGCTTCCCATTGAATTGTCGTAAAATGCCTCCCTCCTTATTTCATTTTTGCCCTTTCGGTAGTTACTCAAAGCCGGTTTTTTCTCCATAGCTGCCATCCAGTAAATCCTCTCCGCCTCTCTGACTTTTCGCTTAACGCTCTTTGTTGACATACTGCTTACACTACCAGCCGTATATTTACTAGTGAGCCTCCTAGTTCTTTTTCTCCACTGTGTGTCCACGCTCTTCCTATACAAGTAACGGAACACCTTCTCTGCCCATCTACTCTCCTTCATATTCCTTAGCCTTTCTTCGAACCTTATTTTGCTCTGAGCCTCCCTCGCCTCAAAACCTGCCCATCCAATATCGCCCTTTACAGCCTCATTTGTCGGAAGGGAACGCACACAGCGCTGTGTCCTGTGTCCCCGTTGTTTACTCGCGCTGTGTGGTTCATCATGCTTAACCAACACGCCCAAGTTCACTCCATCGCAAATAATCCGCACGCATATTTTCATAATTTTAAACTCTGGCTAGACCTAGCTGGTAAACCCATCGTAATAACAGCATGGGCGTCCGGAGGGGGGTGCAAGGGGGGGGGGCAAGCTGCCCCCCCCTTGGAATTTCGGATAATATTTTTCTATGCAGTTGCGATAAGCTATACACAGCTTGATTAGCACACTCAGGTCCTGGCCTTCAGGTTTGCCATTCAATTTCGCGCCTTACAAACTACTGACTAATCTTGCCTGTCATGTCACGGCAGTTAAAAAAAGGCTGCCAGTGCTGAATGCCCCCCCCCCCCCTTGCGTATGCACCCCCCTGCAAAAAGTTCTGCGGACGCCCTTGAATAACAGTAACGTTTATGCGTGGTTTTAGTGGTTGCAGTATGACAATGAACTGCGTGCTGCACACTAGGCAGTTTTAAAATAACGTGCGGAGGCTTTGCATTTTTTTTGGGGTATTGGCGACGAGGAGTTACGGAGTCGCCCTTTATCATGCACGCCTCTATAGCATGCGTGCTAGATAGGATAACGCCGGCGCGCTCCTGATATGCCCTCCTGGGTATCTCTGTGAATGCTTTCGAAACGAGAGAAGTTTTATTGCGATAGCAATTATATGGACAGTCTCGGCTGGTTTTTGCTGCCGCCGTCATGCACCGTATATATAAAAGTCCCAAACAAAAATGATTAAGAAAAATGCTTCCGAAGCGCGGAATCGAACCAGCGACCTCTCTCTCCGCAGCGCGTGGCGCTAACGACTAGGCCACAAAGCGCAGATCCTTAAGGTAGCTAACGGCGAGCGTTATATACACACCCTTTACCGCTAGCAGGACTCAGAGACGGCAGGCGCTTATAAGCGTTTCTTCATTACCAGCGAGATATGGAGCGAGAAGCGCAACGGGCGCATTTGAAAGTCGTCGGCCAGCTCGCTCGCTTCTTCTAATATTTGCGCAGGGAGAACCTTGCCCATCCGCTGTCTGCTCTGCTGCCGGGGGCCAGATGTTTTTGCAGCGTAGCAGCCCGTCCACCACGAGCCGCTTTTCTTGCTATCGCATTCATTGCTTCGCCCTTGCGGCGAAACTGTGACGTTTTTTACAGCCAAAATAATAATCTTGGACAAAAAGAAGCACAGAATTGCTTACCAGCGCTATTTGTTTACAGAATATATGTACAGTGAGCGCACACTGCGCGCGGTCGCCTCGATGGGGTATCCCTAAACAAGCTTCGTGCGTGAAAGACAGGCAATCCTTGAGGGCGAACTATGTGACATACGCTCTTACATTGGTCTGTCTGTATATAAATGGGGAATACCACAATGAAGGCTTCATTGTGGTATTATGAAGCCGCAATTAACCCTTTTAGCCCTGAATTTTTTTATTTTGGTCGGGGATTTTTTTTTTGCGTGTTTTCCTAATAGTTATGACCTCAGAACACCACAAACGAAACATTCAGCCAGTGGTGCAAGTATTGATGGGTTTACAGACATGACGTAGAATTAGGTCATCAGGACTCAGCGGTTGTGAAATGGGAAAAATGGCATCTTTTTTCCTACTATTCACTAAAGTACACAAAATGTGAACCACGTCTCAATTTTCAGCGTGATACTCATTGAAACAGCTTCGGTACGTCGACCCGGAAATGGCGCTTACCCGCCTCAGCTGACCCGCCTCGGCGTCACCCATGATTCTTGGTCTTGTGCTTGTTCACCTTCAACTCTGGCTCACACCCACTGTAGGGGATTGGCCAAGAATTGAGTGGTTTTATAACATGTCCTAATACTTTAGGAGGGACGTTAAAGAATAGAAACATTACAAATTCGATAGAAAATTTTGGCGCTTGATCAAATATGAAAAAAAAGTAATAATAAAATAAAATATGACTTCGGTCAAGCTTCTTCTTCTTTGCGGCTAACACTTTATCTCAGCTCCGCGAGCATGTCACCATTTTGGTGCCAATCGTAGCGGGGATCATTGAAGAGGTATTCCCCCAAGAATGGGCAGTTTTGGTTTCATTTCCGAGGTGCTAGGGGGAAATGTTGTGTGATGGTGTCAACATGGTGTCAACTGACACCGCCAGGGCCGAAAGGGTTAAGCGATCTTACCGCCGCAGCATTACACAAGTAACCGTTGTTACGTGGACGTGGAAAAAAAAATCAGGGGGGGGGGGGCACGGGCCCGGTGTGCCCCCCTCCCCCTTGCTACGCCACTGACGCATGCGCGGTAGAACTATTTCCGAACTCCCTACAGACGAATGATGGAGCGCATGCGTGAGGTCAACCGTCGATTAACTTGCATAAAGAAGAAATCAAATGCCTTGACAGTTATCTTTCACGCGGAACCCCCCACCCCGCGTGCCGGATTGATAGGTTCGCCTATTGTCTGATCGTGCGCAGATAAGTGCCTTCTTTTTTTTTTTACCGCCGTTGTGCGCCTTTAGTCGGCGTTTGTGGTGTCTTGACTTCTATTTTCCGTCCGTGTTTGTACGCCCAGTCTTTTAGAAAGAATACTTACCATCTATAGCTCAGCCCTCTGTAATTCCTTATCATGGAATTCTTACAGTCTTGAGAGAGGAAAGTGATCGAGATACGTGCTGAGAACAAGAAAAGCACGACCACAAAATTGACTTCGAGGGCGCTTCCATCATAGAAACGGAAAGGAATCTGGGATGGAGGCTCTTACTCGAGTCGTGGCACATCCAGAACACACCTGCGAATGTGAACCGGTCCCTCGGAACAATGCCTCCGATCTACGTGCACGGCCTCCGGAACGTGAGGGAAAGAGAAAGGCGGAGCCAAGAACAAGCTGCGACGAAGCCCCCCTGATCAGCACAGTCACCCCTGAAGAAGAGACCAAGCCGGTCTCGAAACGTCGGGTTTTCTCCAAGAATTTGTGGCTGGAGGTATTTCAACTTCTTAATTTCGTCTCTTGTAATATGGAACAATGTCCATATGACCTTGAATACCGTATTTTCTCGCGTATAACACGCACAAAATACAGAAGGAAAAAAAATCGGAGCTAAAGTCTGGGTGCGAGTTATACACGGATTTTGGTGCGCAAGTTAGCTTCACGGCACTGCTTCAAGATAATGCAAAAAAGGTGGCAGCCATGCACGTTGGTCTTTTTTATTATTTTTTCCCCCTGCGGTTTGTAGTTGAATTGAAAAACGTTTATTAAAAAGAAAGGGGTTTTGGGCGTGCGGGTTAAGCGCGAGAAAATACGATATATATAGACAACAAACTGGATTGGTTCTGCGCGTTTTTTTTTTTTCTTTTTTTATCATTTGTCAGTTTCCATGATCGTGACCTACTATTGCCAAAGTTTTATAAAATTGAAGTGCTATAGCAGGAAGCTGGGCGACACGTAACTTGTCTGCATAACAGAGAATAATTAGTTTACCTAGTTTCGGTATCACTAACGCAATCCAATAACGCTTCCATATCGACTGAGGATGATTAACACCACAGAAAATAATTGATGCTAAAGTGTAGGGTATCAAATGATAGAGAAAGAATTATTCTTTCCAACAGCATTAATTCCAAACAACGGATTTATTTCTAATATAATAAAAAAATTATCAAACAAAGAAAAGTGCATCAAAACGAAAAAAAGGATTCATAAAAACATCAATGCTACTCTGCAAAGAGTAAGCATTTTAAAAAAAGTCGAAATATGTTTGAATGCAAAGCCCTCGTAGAACAATAGTGGAAATCTAACCATTGTAAGTACACAGATTATTTACATAAATACAAGAATATAGGCACTAGTGCATATCACGCCACCTCGCAATGCAGTTTCTCGACGCGGTGAAACAAAGGCTGGCTGCACATGTTTCGGAAAATTTTCTTTTTTCTGTTCAACTTTCCTAGCATAGTTTGCCGTTCTGGTATTTTTCAATTTACCTGTGTATTCGTTGAAATGAACAGTGTAGCCCTGTTCCAAATCTGCAAAAATTCATAATTGTACCCTCATTTGACCTCTTTCTCCCTCATATACTGCCGAATACCATACCGACCTTCAGATTTCACCATTTTCTCATCCACTGAAAGGTTCCGACGGGGTTAAAAAATAGCGTAGAAGAATCGTTCATGTGTTGCAATAGAGAAGACACGTGGTGAAGCTTAATTCTCGTGGGATGCGACGGTCGTCTTGTTCAGATCAGAGACACTCAAGAAGCCTTGAACCTTTTCCGTGCCATCACTGGACGAAGGCCTGGAAATGTGTGTCGTCGACACCAACACCAATGCAAGCGCGGGACTTCAACGATTACCATGTACACATGGAGTGAGACGAACTTGCTCATCTTCTATTCAGTAACCTCCCTCCATGGATCCGTCCCTCTCACTGTATGTTGGCTTTTCGAAAGTATGCATCCACGCATACTTATCTGTGTGGTTGCCTATCTCTCTGACGACTTCCGAGGTAAAAAACTACACGAAGACGCCGCCGCGCAGCACACCGGAGCGCTGGGTCAAAGTCCACTCCGCGCCGTCTTCGCGGAGAGAACTGCGCTCTTTCTGCAGCCGGCGCCAAATGCTCCCGCCCGAATGAAGCTAACACCTTGCAGACAAGAGCTGTTGTATTAAGTACGCACCGGATACGTTTACATCGATGCGCGGCAGCGATAAAACGACCCGAGGAGAAGACGAAACTTACCGGCGGATAGCTGCAGCTGATGTTCCGGGGAGGTTCGATGCACATTCGCCGTCCGTACTGAAGCCTGGCGAATCGAAGTCGTCTTCCCTGTCTGTGCTGCTACCATCATCCAGAGATTCCCGCTCAGATTAATCGAAATCCGTCGAAATTCGTCGTTTCTGTGGAGCACCCGCGAGCGACGTCTACGCGAAGTACGAAACAACGAGAGCGCTCACCTATCCGACTGCGAACGAGCTTTAAAAATCTCCCCGTGGTGGAAAAAAAGAAACTCGCAAACAAAACTGATAAAAAACATGTTATTTTGCCCTTCGTATTGCGTTAGCTGTCCAGAACCGCTCAGAGAGTGCCAATACTTGAACTTAAAGTCATCGATAACATACTATCGATTGGAATAGGTACAGTCACGAAAGTGTTGATGCATATGGCAGCAAGGCATTATCCGATATAACAGGTTATACCAAATTTAAACTTGCTTCGACTAGTATTAGTACATTATAACTGTAATAACCAGTACAACCTTGTTTTGGAGTACACTAGTACCTCAGCATTAGACAAGCCTACCTACAGCTCTTATAGGCTTGCGACACAGTCGGATTGTCGGCATAGATAGTAATAAACTCGACTCCAAAACACAATAAGTGCTAATCCGTTCGGACTAATAAAACTGCCTTTCAATACATTACGGTCGTGGATTCTGCAACAGTAAATTTATTATTAGCTCGGCAAAATGAAGATGAAAGTTCAGTTTTCTGAATTTCACCTGAACCACCAGCATCAGTACCTCTACGTGACAGCCTGAATACTAACGTCATTTTCGCATTTCGCCCGTTTTGTTCTCGTAAAAGTTAAATATTATTGTAAGCCTCCATGTTGGGAAATCTAGATGTACAATGCCGTTCACCTTTAATGATGAACAGCTATAATACCAGAGGTGATGCCGTCAATACTGATAGCAAAATTTAGAAAACTGAACTTTCACCTTTTTTTTTGTCTAGCTTATGAACTCACTATTGCAGAATTAATGAACAAGTATTGTAAGATCGTTTTGTCAATCCATACTGATTAGAACTTTTTGTGCTTAGGAGCAGAGTTTATTACTGTGTGCGTCAACACTCCTACCGCGTCAAATCGAGACCCACATCGCGACATCTTGTTTCTGCTTTTTCCCCTTCTTTGGAGAGGAGGGGGGAAGGTATGGCTTACTGAGCTACTTACTATGAAAGCGACCGAATTTTCTTTCCTCTGGTAATGTAGGAGGAAAATTCATTAACTAGTACAGCTCAAGTTGTTTTCACACCAGGACTTAGCCGCTGCTATAGTGTGCAGGAAGCACAGCGATACTCCGATAATTACAGCACTCTATGAAAAACAACACACCAAACAGGCACGTCATATGTTGTCATTTTATTTCATTCTGATGCACTTGCCATGGAACCTAGCACCGGCCTCCTTTACACATCACCACCTGAACTAAAGCAGAAGCTCACAAACGTCCGCCTCTACTTTTTCAACTGCTGGAGAACTTGCTCTCCTTTGGATGGTTTCCAAAAGTAGTGGTAGTTTGGCAGGACCTTGGTCAGGAAGTCAAGCTGCAGCGTCTGTGTCTGTACACCAAAAGCCAACGTATAATTGGGTGAGAAATACACCTTTGACATGAGTGTGAAAAATGCTTGCTGACGCTACATATATTGGCTGTGGATTAGCGCATTCTCATTCTAACGGGCCCTTGCTTCACAATCACGGCACCATTTATAGTCATGGAAAATAAGTAAATAAAGTTAGATGGCCAGAAAACGCAAGCTCTAAAGACAAAGAGTAGCAGCACCAGCGAGGATGTCGATAGGTCAACAATTGACAATACAAAGGCTTCCATTAACCATTATTGCACAGGAACATGCGAAATTACATGCCTAAGAATAAAAACAAAGCTACAAAGGTGTTGCCACAGAGGCTCCTTCCACATCTCAATTCAGCTGCTGCCTATTCAAGAAAAGAAAGACACAGAAAACACACTATGTGTGCCACGTGATCAAGCAGTCAAACTTCGCTAGCATAAACTAAAATGTATTGCTATTGCTTATTCCTCCATCATGACTTTGAACCAGTCTTTTATTTTTCATGTGCAGGAATGAGGCGGCTGGTAGAGATGCAAACCATAGTGGATTTCACACGATCATCCCGATATTTAGAGAAAAATTCCAAATCTCTGCAGGACCCTTGTGGGCCCAGATATGTGTACCACATATCTGAGCGTGAGCAAATGCAACCCAAGGTTATCCTCACAGGTGTGCTGAGTGCCGTGCGGCTTAGAACTTGTACATTCCTTCAATTTAGAGTGTTCTTCCTTTCATAACCATGGACATTACAGCAGAGAATTTTCACTATTGTGGAGGGTTTGTCGAAAGACATATGTGAGTGAAACACGTTATAGCATAGGCTGATGTAGATCAGCCTATACCCTTTCCCCTGCCCAGGATACTGCACTTTCAGACTGTGTGAATCAGGGTTACAGACTGGCAGGGTGGTGCAGGCAAGCAAGCTTCACTGCAAAACGGTGGTGCATGCAGTGAAGCAAAGATGTCATATTTCCTGCATTTATGCCAAGTTTGTTGTTATATAACTTAGAAGCACAGACTTTTGGGCGAGTTGGTAATGCATTATGTAATGAAGGGTATGCTGCCAATCGCAGTATCTGTGTAATGCTACCTCATTAACCAGTGTCTATTAACGGGCATGTCGAAGTGTTGCTATTTTCGGGTTTTTCAGTTAGCTGAAGAACAGGCCTAAAACGGCCTCTTTATAAACACATGCCTCAAGTTTCTTGCCTCTGACCCCTTGGAATGGTTTATGCTACATCGGCAGACATTATGCAGAGCCGTGGAACTTAACCAAAACAACTACCATTGTCCCAGCAGTTATAAATACAACCAGCAATGCCAAAGTACATGAACTTCGGCATTGCTGTTGTGCTTACTCAACAGCTGTTAGCAGCTAGTGTATTTGCATGCACTTTTGACCATGACTACGCTTTAGATATGTCCCAAATTGCCCACAAACTGTCTGTAAGCAGAAGTGCCAGGGCACTTCTGCCTCAGCATGTTACCTGTGTGCTGATTGCAGGTGTGAGCACATTTATTTAGTAAGCCAAAGTATTTTAAACTCATACAGCAATTGCATGTCAAAGGTGAAATGCTTCTTTGCTCAGACTCAAGTGGTTTATGTATAATGGAAGCATTACAAAAGGAATAGCAATGCACTATGGTAAAAACTGCCTCCCTTGCCTAAAACAAGCAGCTAACTGTCCTTACTGATTAGCTGACAGAATGCTCGGAGTTGATGTGCTGGTTCGTTCACGTTTAGGCAAGACACGGCAAGTCGAGGTTTCAGCAGTGCATGAAATATACTAAAACAAGACTTGATTAAAATTCATCGCTACTGGCACTCTTTTCTGGTCCTGCCCTACAGGAAGCACACAACATCAACATACCTTTTCTTACATTAATGTTTGTGAGTGACACTAATTTTTCTTATTTCGTCCTCTACTATAACCATATTTCAAGTATAACCACCTGACAAGCATGAAATCTGTCACTAGATATTGCATTAATTCTCAGAGACTGTGACAATTGTTTGTCTACACACATTGAAAAGATACTATGTATAAGTTATATGTGACATGCAGTCTGCTATCTTATGACACGGGTACACAAGTGTCTCAAGAACGGTATATATACTGCAGTATTGTGTACATGTGCACACCAACTGCTCACTGCTACAGCACTGGCTGCCAAAGTCACTATCAAGACCTGATCTTCCACCAATACATATTGAATTTGTATTCCCTACGATATTTTACAGAAATGGACAAGAACACCTTTTATGTCGTCGTGGCAACAATCCAAGTGCAGAGCACCATGCATCACTTACAGCTGGCTTTTCATTCTGGATTCTCCTTTCACATGTACGACCATATATTACTGTGTTTTCCTTGAGCTTCTCATGGGTACTGACTTCACACATGGCCCCGATGACACAACCACTTGTCAGCTCAGTGTATCTTCCCAATTTACCTAAAATCAACATAAAGAGAAAGAAAAAAGCACTTTGTTAGTCCACATTGTGGTATGCAATACATATAGAAATGCCAGTGTGCAAGCTCACTCTGGGATAAGGCAACGCATGACAGCAACGGTTAATGCTGAGTTAATACACCACATTGCTGTACTGGCATCCTAAAAAGAAAGAGCCTTCTTCTAAGGTATTGCTTCACTTCAGGAGATTACAGGGCTTGTAATATAGGTAGTACGAAGAGAATGAGGTAGCTTCATCCTCTCATTTTTGTGAAAGAAGTGCTACACACCGAATGCTGCGTGAGCAGGAGTGTTGCTGTGATGCACAAGCCATTTACCCCAGTTCCGTGGAATTAGGTATTTTGTCAAATCCTTTCACTGTCAATCCCGAGACAACTTAGGCGACCACACCCGCACAAGCCCCACCAATCCCAAGTATATTCATTTAGTCTTTCTAAATCACTCTCTGGCACTCACGAGACAACTCTTGCAAAAGAAAATAATGGGCGTCCGTCCCGTCATCTATGGGGGACATATAAACAAGTTCAACCTGTAGTAAAGTTTTGACAACAGATGGAGTGCATGTTTCTACAATCGCGTCGGTTCGCGTCTCTTTGCCAGCATCTCAGCAGCGCAGCCATGGCAAGTCATACGTGCATGCGCAATTTGACGAACTAAGAAGTTCGGGAGCTTTTGATGAATTCGGGCTCCCACCAAAGCAGATAATTGTGGCTCTTCAATTTAAATTAGTGGCGAATTATTTTGTTAATTAGTTAATTGCTTTACTTGTTAACTTGATTATGAGTGCAACTTTTTATCTGATGAGATAATGCTCAATAAAAATGTTGACATGGCCTGTAGATCATCCTACTGTATTGCTAGCATAAAATTTCCACATAACATGCAAAAAAAAAAAGAGAAAAAACCCAGCAGGGAGTGCGGAGCAGTGCCAAAAGGAACCCAGCAGTGAAAGGGTTGAATTGCATTACATGACCACGCGGCCACTTCCAATGTAAAAAGGTCAGCTGATGCCCGATATTGTAATATCAATTCAACATGATGGAGCTTATCAATATCAAAAGATTTGCCTGGATGGAGCAAAACTTCACGTGCACATTACTCGATGTCAGCCATAAAAAAAGAATGCAGATGGCAACAGAGGTAAAAGTACAGAAGGCAGTGCAGTGGATTGGACAAAACTTTGCACAAAGACGCTGCCCTGTCAAGTGGTGTAAGTGATCGTATAGTATGCTTGTCTAGCAGCTCTCATCAGTATTAAGTCCTTTTTCAGCTCAGTAAAACAGTTCCATTTTGTTTTAGATCCCCACCCCAACCCCCCTTATATTCTCACATTAACACACTACCGCAATATCTATTTATAAGAATGAACACTTGTGATGAAGTCTGTCATACTCACTTTTTGACTCGAGAACATTGTTGTTGCCTATTAATAGTGCTTCAGAATCTGAGTAAAAGACAGTCAAAGGAATAACATTTGTTGTGAGAAAGAGGGTTCTTTATAGAGCGCTACTGGTACCATACCCCGCATGTTAACAAACTTCACCAAATCATCGTAAAACAAAGGCAAAGGCGAAAAAAAAAAAGGCATGGACATTTCTATTTCAATTTTATAGCACACAGAAGGATACAGCTCCCAACTTCGAAAACATTGTTGTTCCCAATTGTCATTACGATCTCCGAGTCAGGTGGGTCTCCTTCCTTTCTCCTGAAATGAAAATGAGAGAAAGTGAGCGATATGAATGAAACATTCCTCCATAATTCGTCACATATTCACGTTGTGCGGCGGAACTGTTTAAATCTTTTGTTTAGACGACGGCTATCTTGTGTTTCGGCACAGAGCTGACCGCAACCTAATTTCGGCTTTAGCAGTTACTTGAACTTACGTACACCATAAAATTAAGATAAATCGAAACTATGGCAAACGGGCTTGTGTAATATTGCCCTGCGTGCTTTCCTTGTAATTCATGTAAGCAGTACTTGGCCAACGGCCAGGGATTTGGACAGCACTGTTCAAATTCTCTACGGCTAGATAAGTACCATTTACTACGCTACGTTCGTGAACTACGAACGATCTACATCGAAATAAGTACAACACAAATTTCGAAAAAGATCTGAGGCACACCTGTTGACTATGTAGACTTGCTCTTCAATGAGGTTGTTGTCTCCTATAATGATAGGCCCAGCTTCAGCAATAATGTGCGCAGCGGGATGAACAATCGTGCGGCTCCCTGCAGCAAATGAATGAATTTGGTTGGTAAATACCGAGACGCGCTGCAAAGTAGTATGAGGTTTTTGAACGATCACAAGGCCACAAACCGATTGTAACATCTCCTTTTATTTCGCATTCTGCCGTCACAACAGCGCCGGCATATATCTTCACAGTTCTGCAAATGAAATACGACGATCGGTAAGGAAAACACGTCTTAAAAAGTGTTGCATTGTTGTACTGAGAACGTCCAGCATAAATGACACATTCCAAGTCGTGCGCTCACCCGCCAGGAGGCTTAGGTAGGGATGCTGTGCTCATTATACGAAAAACTAAGCGTTGCTGCTTGAGAATTGTAGTTACAAACAAAAACACGGCTATTTGATGGTTGTACGCTAACTCTTACGGCAAATTGACAGATTCCAAAACCACTCCTTGCCAACCACTTTAGGAAGACTTGTGGCTACGGCAATGGCTTACAATGGAAGCCAGAAAGACGTTTTACTGGTTAAAAAACATGGCGCCCATGACGTATCGTACTTTAACTTGCAATGCTCAAAAGCATAGCCTTTGAGATTAACAACAAAAAAATTATTGTCATGACGTTAGTTTAAGCTTTCATATTTTATATAATTTATTATTCTTTACAACAAGAAATTTTTATTATATTTGTTAGTTTGAAAATTATTGGTCTTAGTACGATACGGCCTCGAATTTTGCAAGTTCGGTTGCGTTAAAAACAAATATGGCCGCTTAAACAAAATGGCGCAAAATGATTATTTGTGAAAGCAGGAATGCCGGTGTGCCATTTGTGGTTTTAGCGTTGTGTAGATGTGACGCTGTAGACGCGTTGTAACTGGAACATCCTATTAGTTGTTATTGTGTCCAAGACGCTACGAACACCTACCATGACGCTTCCTGTCAGCCACAAGACCGTGTTCGTGCTCGATCACAGCCCGTACTTTCTCACCTCATGTCAGCAACACATCGAGTTTGACATCTTCACGAAGACGCGGCAGCCAGGCATCATTCCGCTGGCTCCCATCTCGAAATCACTCTGGACATGCAGCGTCGAAGCGGCGTTCGAGTACTGTCGCATCGTTTGGGACGTTTTTCCCACGAGTAAGCTGATCAGATTCGTCGTCAGCGGCACTTCGGCTCGCTATTTGAATTCGTGGATGCAGGAAGACCAGAGTATGTCTTACCTGATGGCGGTTATGGCCCAAGTTGGCGCGCCTTCCGAAACTGGCTCTTCAAAGGACTACAACATTATCACCGGACTCACCGCCGCGATAGAAGCCCTGTGCGAGTGCAGTGAAGTGCAGCACGAGTGCCGCACGTCGCTTACTGAAACGGCTGGGAAGATGGTCAACAGAGGCCGAATCGTGTGCATCACGTCTATGAAGTCTGACGCCGAGATACGAACTCTCGAGGAGAGGTTTTATAACATCCTAACAGAACACAACAAACTAGCGTCTGGCACAGATTGCCTTATGCCAGTTCACAAGTGCGAGTTGGTCGTGCTCCTTACCTGTCCTGTCAATAAGGAGATAGATATGACCGGCTTTTCAAAGCGTGATGTTGGATCTGTGCTAAGCAGCGAGGTTCATAGGTGCCGATCGGGGAGGCATCTAGCCGTGAAACTGGGATACCTGGTTCAAATACACTACAACCTCGCCTCCACGACTGTAACCGGGATCCCTATGAAGGAAGAACAGAACGCGAATTCATCCGCAAACTACTGACGTTGAACTTCTGCACCCAGCTGCTGCTCACACAGAGCTGTTCAAGACTGGCTTCAGTAATACCGAAGGTGTACACGTAAGCACGGTGAAAGAAGGACAAGCATACGAAACAGTCACGTTAAAATGGTGCACTCCGCGCTCCAACAGTGTAGAATTGCAGTACTGCACAGGAGCATTCAGGATTACCCCCGTAGATATCAACAGCAGACCGTCGTCTTGCCTCACAAACTTTCTCCTCAGTGGCCGAGCAGTAATGCTTGAAATGCCAAGGAAGTCGGGCTCCAAAGTGATGTCCCATATGCTTGCCAGTCATGGTGGAGAGATATATATTCACACGTTGGGGACGGGTCGGTCCACACTCGAAGACCCGCCTTCGATTAGCGAGGGCTGTGGCGGGAGAGTTACTGATTACAGAATCAACGACTTCGGGGAGTTCATGAAGGATAACAAGCTTGTGCCCTTCAACGTTGGTCCGAATGATCGCCAGGAGCTGCCTATTCAGCGTGCCCTGAAGAGACTGCAAAGGCTGACCCAGTATTGGCCCATGGTGATTAGCCATACAACCATCTTCAACATGGCCTCACAGTTGGACCCTCTTCTTACACTAATAACCAAGGAGAGCTTGACACCGGATGAAATCATAGAGTGCAAGAAGGTCATTTACCTTCTTGTCAGCATGGAGAGCAAGGGTACTGCCCTGCCTGTGCCCACCATTGGAATGCGTGGCAAAGGGCCCAAGCGCGAGGAACAATACCGAACCATGTGGAATGAGCTGGAGAACTACATTAGGATGCACTGCGTGACAGCTGAACACAATGTTATTTTGGATTGTCTCTTGGAGTGCAGGAAACCAGCCGAATGCGATGCTAGTGGAAATAGCCAGAAGGCTAACAACATTACAGGTATTAAAAAAACTGAGAAGGGACTGTCTGTAAAGGATGAAAAAGGTGAAGGGAAATGGTCAGAAGTGGATCTGAGCTGGCGGGAAGGCAAGCTTGGGGACGCAGACAAGGTAGAAGAAGGGAGCTGCAAACCTCCTTTGGTGAAGAAAGCGCGTAGTAGTGGTCTTGACGGAGACATGCTGGGCTCGACCAATCTTCTGCATCTGTGGCGGAACAAAGTGAGCACAGAGAATGCGAGAAGACACGTCGAGTTCGCTGGACGATTAAATGGCGATGGTAAAGTGGCTAAGTTGTACCCAAATCTGAACATTGATGGCAATGATAATGAAAATGAGTCAAAGCCAAATGCTACTGCCAGGTCCTGAGCGGTGCAATGAAATGCTCCTTGAAGCATGTTTGTATATATGTATAAAGACAATGTGCATCAATAAATGTTCAGTGAAACATACATAGTGTGAAATATGCTGTTATCTGAATTGCATGTACTGATGATTTGAAATGTTTCCCTTGCAGGAAATCGATCAAAAACTTCAATATGCTTGCTGCTTCGCTAACTTGTGTGGAAATTTTCATTACGTTTAGCAGGAATGTGAAAATGCCCATCAGATAAAAGCCCGTCAGTACTTTTCTCTCTCTCTTGCTGCTGCAATGCCAAGGAAAGCAAGCGAGCGAACAAGATGATGTTGATTACGCCTTTTGATCGTAGCTGCGTTGCGCTGTTGTGCTCGAGGTAGGGGGTTCGATCACGGCGACATTGAATGCAGGAGAATCGCCGAAACGTTTTGTGTGCTCTTTTAAGAATAAAAGGGTACCCTGTTGTCCAGATTAATCAAAGGGCTTGTCTCGGAACCAGAATGTAGTTTTGCGCGTGAAATTTTAACGGTGAAGTTATTTTTGATAGCCTGTGAGACTGAGCGATAAAGAAGCAACATGCGATCTGCTCAGTTACGAATCTCAAAGGCCACTAAATATCTAAAACAAGTTTGCTAAGTTGTCACTAGATAGCGCTAGCTTTTACACAAATTCAAGCGTTGCATTATTGAGCTAGTTATATAAAGTAGTATCTAGGCTCCAGAATCGGCATCGGCATTGGCATCGGTTCGCAGCAGCGTCGCAGCGTGGTGTGCGCCGGTGTGCGCTACTCGGACGGCCGCATCCACGTGCTTGTGTTTACTGCTTGCTTACCTTTTGATCTGTGTCAATGTGTATAGCCTTCAAAGCTGTTGACGTTGTGTCGCTCCTGAAATGCTAAACCAGAGAGACCAATTTTTGATTGTCCGTAAAGTTTCCGTTGACGCGTAGTGACTGATTGACGTGACTGACTGACATCTCGTCAATTTTCCCGTGGACACTTTCCAGCATAAGAGAGTAAGTTTACGTGCCTCATTGCAGAAAAGGCGACCCTTAATTGTTTACCGAGATCAGTGCGTTACCTTGATCATCGTGCTTCTTTGCAGAGCCGAGTTGGAAGCATCATGGCTCTCGCAAACAGTAAGTGAAAGCGGCGGATTCGATGCTTTAGTGGTGGTCTCTGTCCTTTCGCATTAACCTGCTTTCCTCCATCCCAAAAATAGCTTTGCTGTACGAGCTCACCAATAACAGCGTAAGCAGGAGCATCGAGCTTGTTCAACTGGCGCTACGTTCCCCTGTCTACATACCTCAAAAACGAGAAATCATCGTCTCGTGGATCTGTCGAACTGTCGAGAATCGACAAAGGTGAGCGATAAATCTGCAGATTAAATTTGATCAGAGTTCTGAATCAAATCTGTTATGTTTGATCTACGTCGGTTATGTGCATTCGCCTTTGTTTACGTGACGATCACGCAGTTTCTCTTGCTTTACGCTAGCTCGAAGTTGACAAGCGATGAAGCTGGTACTCTTTGGAACATACTCCTGTCGTTGGTCAACGATATGCAGCCTCTTGAGGTTGCTATGGTTGTACAGGACTCGTTCCTGCAGGTAATGTAAGCTCTTTGTACGTGTTTGCGCGCTCTAAATATTGTTTGATAAATACCCACGCCTTTGAAGTAAGTGTGTGTGTGTGTGTGTGTGTGTGTGTGTGTGTGTGTGTGTGTGTGTGTGTGTGTGTGTGTGTGTGTGTGTGTGTGTGTGTGTGTGTGTGTGTGTGTGCGTGTGTGTGTGTGTGTGTGTGTGTGTGTTGTTTGTTATAGCATGTCACCAATTTTCTGACTTCGGTTGATCGTTATCATTCATAACTGAGTGCTCCACGCCTGGCCAAGATTTTGCAAAAGGAAGCCACATGTGTGGCCCGCACAAAAACTAATTTGAATATATTGTAGGTTAGGACATATACAGTCATAATTTAACCTCTTTTAACTTGAGGTAAGGGAAGTGACAAACTCAATTAAAATTGCTTTTTCATTCATTGTTGATCTCGTGCTGTGCATCAGATCTCTGTTGATATACATGGCATGCATTTCTAAACAATTAGCCAGACTTCACACAGTCACCATTACTATACCATAACTTTACACGCAGGGAATTGTGACGACAACATATTTGTGTTTTTTCTTCACATAGATGTTTGTATCAACTGGCATACTTATAAGTGTTAAACAAATATGCAGCTACACTTTAAACTCGATCTAACGAAACTCATTTTACGAAGTTTCCGATCTAACGAAAAAATTTCCATTCTGCGGCAAATACCCATAGGTTTCAGTGTTGTCATCAACCTGAATTAACACACTAATTTGGCCACCAAACCCAATTTAACACAGTTTTAACTGAGTGAAAAAGTGGTGATTTTCTTCTCATTTTGACCGAGATGGGTTTTTCTTCGAGCGTGTGCGCTCACGCTATCACGTTAAAACATCTAGGTGCCATAGCTACGGCCCGAGCTTTACTTTGACGAGGCTCCACATCACACCAATGCATGGAACAACAAACTCAGCAGCTGGTAGCGTTCTTACGTACTGGATGGTGCTAGAGGCCGCGGTAGATGGTTTGGTTATTTCGTGGTTTATGCAGTGGATAGTACTGATCATCGCCTTCCATCTTTCTCTCTTGGCCTCCTCACACAGTCACTGCATTTGTTCGCCGCGTCATCGCATGTCAGTAGGCGGTCAAATCTCCACGGGACCATCTACCTGGTCTGCATCGCCCGGACATGGTGTCTCTTATGTCTTGGCCACCCTTGTGGGCTTTTCAGACATGCAGGCATGGGTTGCTACCAGAAATAATGCCGTGGGAGCTGTTGGGTGCTACTACGTTACAATTTTGGATTTTGAAGGTCGAAAAAATCCCTTTCTCTATTTTACTAAATTCCCGATATAACGAAATAATTCGAGCACCCCTATCGCTTCATTAAATCAAGTTTCAACTGTATATGTTTAAACCAGCAACTGCAAGGTAAATTAGTAGAACTGTTAATTAGTTAATTGACCTGCGACATCTTTTTTTTGTGTGAAGCATGTCTGCCTCTGGCAGCGTTTCCTTTTTATTAACGAAGCATGCCTATTAGCCATAAGTGTTCTACAGCTGTACGCAAATTTCAGTAGTTTGGTGCTGTGGAGGCTGCATAATGATAGTGACAAGAATGAAAAAAAGCTCATGTCCTTATATTCATGTGTACATTAAAAATTAGAGGTGGTTGAAATTTTTGCAAAGTCCTCCACTACCAGCTGTCTCTCAAGGCTCAGTTCTCATTTTGAAAGTAGAAATGTAATTAATCAACAAATTATTTAAATACACAAGAAGTTTCAGTATCTAAACAACTAATATATTGCGCTCTATCTGGCCTCATTGACTTCTAGTTTGCTACGATGCTGGATATGCTTTTGTGCACTTGGAAGGGGACGCTCAGTACAAGTACTCAAATGTTTTACTCACACAGGCAATCCAAGAGGAACTACAACAGCTTGCAAAGACTGATTATGCAGAATGTCTTCTGGAAACAATGACTGCTCTCATCCAGAAAGCACCACAGAGCACGCTAATCCTGAAGCTACCAGCTGTGGTAAGAGTAAGACTCCGACACCCAAACTGCCACACAAGATGCACTGGCTGCCGGGCAGTGAAATTCAGTATATGTCCTGTTTGCACACTCATACTGTTTGCATGTGCAACTGCGTACATGTATAATGACTTGGTACGGGTGTGGGTAAAAAAAAATGGGTGGAGCTATAACTGATATTAGGGTGTGCTGGGCCTTCAAGACCTGCTACTATCATTACAGTTAGCCCAGAAGAGTTATGGATTGGTTAGCACATGTACCTGGCTTAAAGAGATTACATCATAACAGATGTCACACCATCTGACATGACACAGATGGAGAGTGTTGTCGAGATGCAGGAGGAACTTGAGCGCACATTCATTATTTTCACCTTTGTCGGCTGATGTTGTGTTACTCGATTGTGTTGCTCGCATTGACACAAAGCAAGGCTCTAGGCCAAAACGCTGAGGACTGGAGTGCCTGTTGCTCATTGAAATGAGTGGGAATTTTTATGCACCAGATACTTATCCGGCATTTCAAAAATAAAAAAGTAAAATATGAGGAAACGACAATAAAAAAGAAATAAATGTGCCCGTAGTGTCTCAGATGGTAATTAATGCATTAACCACATACTAATACGCAGCTTGCAGTACTGACAGCTGTTGTCAACTTAGAAAATTAAAAAATCAACTTTGAAAGTTCCTGCCCAAAATTCGTTCACATTGGCTATTGTTTACCTACCACAACTGCGATACAGCACAGGGTTGGAAGCTGAAACTACATTTTGAGAGTGGTGATCTAGTATCTATGTCATTTTCTCTATTATGGAAGCTCTGTTCTCATTAAGTAGCATTTCAGGCAAGTTAAAAAAACTAATTTAACGTTTATGCTTTTGACCAGTTTGCATTTGTGCACTAATTCTGTCAAAAATAAATTCATACTTGTCTGTTACTACAATTAACATGAAATGTCATTGCGAGACTAACAGAATGTGTTGCATTCATGAATCCTTGTATGTTATGAGGTAAATAACTGTGAACTTGTCATCCCAGGTGGAGCTCCTGTCTGTAACACTGAAACAGTGTCGCCTGTGCACAAAGAAGGCTGAATTGCTTGACCATTTGTGCCTCACCGCATCTGCGTTGATGGAGGTTGTAATAGCACCGTGGTATCAAAATCCATGCAGGACACAGGTATGCGAAATCTTAACTTCAACTAAAATTTTTTTTTTTTCACTTCCTCACTTGTTTGTCCCATGTCTTATTGGCCAAAAGAAAAGCCGGCAAAGCAGTTCTGGGTTTTTTTCCATTCCTGCCTTGCCATTTTTATGCAACACTGTAACAGAACAGAGACTGGAAAGGGACATTATTGTAATATTAATAACTTACAGGAAAACTATGGCTTCTTACAGATAGGTATGATACTCTATCATACCTATCAAACTATATATAGGTAAAGCTTATGTATTGTTGATGTAGAAATGTGCAATCTTCATTTCTTGCATTCCGGTGTTGCTAAATTATAGTCCTCGACACATGTGCCACCTAGTACTCTCTTTTCAAAGACTTGGCTATAAAGTGCTGTAAGTGCTGTAAACAGCCGTTGCCTGTGTAACAGCTGTTTATAACACTTTGCTATTCACCATCAGTACCTTGACCTGTGTTGGGCGTTCACTCTGGTCAGACATTGTCACACGTAAGCTGGCACCTGGTACGCTTGTCTGGACATGTGAAATGAATCCCAGAACACAAGGGTATCAAGCAAACACAAGCTTCATTAAAAAACTCACACCCTCTCCCGCTATAGGGGACCATGAGGTGATGCGAAGCAGCGTTTTGGCACATCGAGCCCGCGTTTCAGAGGGGGGAGGGGAGAGGGGAAAATGGAGAGGGAAAGTGGAAAGGGGGTGAGTGGAGATGGAAATGGGAAAGGGAGTGGAGAGGGGAGAGGGAAGTGGAGAGGGGAAAGGGGGATAGGAGGTGTGGGGAGAGGGTTTGCACATGCGCAGTAAGGGTGGTCATGCCGCACACCACCACCACCACCACCGGATTGAACTCCGCCATAAGATGCTTCACATCTAAAATAATGTGACACTCAAAGAAAACAAAAACAACTCCGCGTGCCTAAACGTCTCATGTCGCCCGTTTTCAGTACAATGTCTCAGCGTTTACAGTTCCGGCGTTGAGTCATCGGGTCTGTCGGTGATCCCTCATAGGTCGTTAAGTGTGATGAGAGACCACTTTGTCGTTGAGCTCCACCCGTGTTGTTCCCAAGCTGGCCGGCGCTCCTGGCATGCGCTGGCCCAGCCACGTTCCTCATATGGGACCCAGACTGGAAGAGCCAGCCTTCACGTCCTCTCACTCGCCGGCGTAAACACTGAAACACCTCAGCCACCAGACCAGGGCCAGCGGTAGTCCTGAGATTCGTGAACAGCTGCTCGCTCACGCAGGTACTCGAGCGCGAGCCTGGGGCAAGACCCAGCAAGATGTTCCGCAGCCATCAGCCTCTCGAACTCTGCGTCCCGGCCACCACATTCCTCTCTGCGCGTGCCCCTTCTCCAAGATGACGTCACCACGCACTCCCTTCTCGTCTTCCTTTTCTTCTATTTCCAGCCTTGACATTCTTCATTTGTTTAAAATAACTTCTTTCTCCTCTTCTTTCATTCAACTTGTCATTCCTGGCAGACATTTATAGCATGAAAAAAGTCACAGTTTCGCCTCAAGTAATGAATGCGATAGCAAGAAATTTGAACGTCACATAAAGAATGCCAAGCAACTAATCTTGCTGCGTGCTGCTCAAGCACAAAGGACGCAGGACAAGAAAACACACAAGGGGAGTGCGAACTAACAACTGTCAGAGCTCGATACTTGCAGCGCGCTGCACAAACACAAAGAGGCACAAAAAGAACACACAGGTATACATAGGACGAGCACAAACTGTCACAGTTGTTGCTTCAACTAACCCCTTCTTTGGCTCTTCGATGGAAACGCAGCGCGAGCAATGATGCAGCATGGCCCGCATCTCGCATAATTTTAATTTCGCCACGTGTGGCATCCCATGCATTTCACCCAACACCGCGTGCATTTGTATTCTGCCGTTAGTATCCTGCAGAACGAATGAGGCATGGCGTAATTGCCTAAGGCAGCGAGCTGCGGAGGGAGGGGTCGCAGGTTCGAAACCCTGGTCGAGCGCTTTGGAATTTTTTTCCTCTGAATTACTTTTATTTGGTGGCTTTTATTTATATATACATACATATACATATCCGGGACATGACGGCGACGGCAAAAATCCGCCGAGAGTGTCCATATACAGTCAAATCTCGTTACAACGAACACCACATTAACGAACATTTCAAATTAACGAACTTTTAAGAAATCCCGTGCCGACTGCTTATAGTTTCAATGTAAAAATATTTCACTACTACGAACTTCAGATTAACGAACATTTCAGAATAACGATCGTTATTTAATTCCCGTGTAATCTTAACAACGCCTCAGTACTACGAACTTATATCCCGAAATGCGAGGATTCTTAGATTTCAGTGTATCGGTCATGGCAGTCGGAGCTGTAAGGTAGCAGACGACGCAGTGCGAAGAGCGGACGCCCTCCCGCTAAAACCTGAGATGGCACAGGAGGAGAAAGACGCGGGCGGAGAACTTTTTTTTTTTCCCCTTCGTTGCGGAGGCGACAACGCATCAGGTTTTGCAAAGGCCCATGACAACATGCCAAATTTATTATTGTCTTGTTTGAGATAAAGATACCATAAAAGCGTTTCGGGACTTCCTTTTTTCGCAATCTTATGTTTAACCGCGGCAAGTATCTGCTGTGATCCCATGGGGCGCCCGGAAGCGTACGCTGCCTACGCTACGTCGCACTTTGCAAACTGCGTTATGTTGGGGTTAGTCCACGAGGCGCATTTCGACAACGTTTCCTCTTGCTGTCATAGAACGTTTAAAAAAAGCCGCAGCGCCTCACGTCGTTGCTTCGCAAGGAGAAGGGCTACCTCACACGACGATACGACGACGATGTTGACATTGCAGCAAGCTACCACCACTGCAGCAAGCTACCACCGAAACATCAAAACGAACCGTCGATCATAAATAACGACAAAATACGGCCGCTGCCTCGCTCTCCGCGTGAGATGGGGCTGTAAATAAGGTAGTCTATAACTTGCATTCCTTGAAGTACGTGCCGATTGGAAGCATCACGAGCAAATTGCAACCGAAGCAAGGGTCAGAGATGCTGCCATGTTGTTGGATATCGTCATGCTCACTTCCGGGCAACAAGCGATGTTTTCTGGCTTTCCAGAAACCTGGGATGCTATCGCGGAACGATTCTATTTCAGATTCCAATGCCTTTCGTGCTTTTCGCGCTTGGCCAGTGGTCAGAACGACGGTCCGTCCGCGTTATCAGCGCGATCAGCCAGCCCAGGCTCTGAGCCAGCCGTGTGGAATCGGAAATAGCATCGTTTCGCGATTGCACCCCTGCGACAAGCGACGGCGATGGATGGCCCTCCGCGACAGCAAATCCTGTCGGCCGTCGCTCAAAACTCGCGTGCATGCAGTTGGGCCTTAAAGGATTGCAGCGATGACATGGACGACGATGTCACGGTAGCACCCGAAGATCGCGACGAGTCCGTGTCGGCCACAGATGCGTTGGCCTACTTGAGGAAACTCCGCATATTCATAGAAAAAAGCGGAACAGCGACCGAAGCGGCGGATAAAAATGCGGACGGTCTAGAATCGTTCGTGACGCAGAGTTTGTGCTGCACCCGTCAAAAAAAACGATCACGGACTATTTCAAATAAACGTGCCTTGTCTGACGTTCACGTGTGCATTGCTGTGAGAAACGAGTTCAAGGGCGTACCGTTGCAAAGGTAGGCCGTTTGCGTTACTGAAATTCTATTGTTATGGTAAATTTTTGGGCTTTCACTATAACGACCTTTCAGAATAACGAACATTTTTCCGCGGTCCCCTGAAGTTCGTTATACCGAGATTTCACTGTAATTGCTATCGCAATAATAGTACCGGGAAAATGGTACCACACTCACACAGCATAAGTACTGGGGCACATGTGGAACCAATTGGAGCATTTGGTCGTCGTTCGCAGAGGCATGTCTTGCATGAGGGTTTAAACCTTTGTGTCTTGTAGCTTAAGGCATAATCTGTAAAGCTTATTTGGTATAGATATTAGGATAAGCCCTTGGAATGCAAAGAGTTTGCAAGAAGGTAGCAGGTATTAGGTTGTTTGTAGCTATTGCTCTGTGAATTTGTGTGCCTTTCAGAAGGCTTTGTACATCTTCGCACGCCTGCTTGTTCACTTTCTCTCCACGTTAGTTCTTTATTTCTTCTCATTTCGAAAGTAAATCTCTTGCAGGAGGCATTTGGTCATCTGAAACCATTGCTCGGAAACATGATGTACATTTTGCACTTCAAGAAAGCAGACGCATCAGAAGCTGTACAGAAGGTGCACATGACTATAAAGAAATTTGTGCACAGCTGCTTCTTCTTCAGGTTTGTTGCATGTTGACATTTAATTCATTAAACGGTCACCTTCTGAGGCACATTTCTGGGTGTGTTCATTTGTGGGGGAACTCATTCTACAGAACATTTTGGTGAGCGTGCATTCAAGTTGACAGTACCGCAGTCTTGCCGCTGAAGATATGTATTAGTAGCCCTGGCCAGAGAAACTGCTTCGGACAGCGTAATGTGGAATGTGCAAACATCTGGACTTATAACCTTGCCGCTTCCTTAATGGTGCATTCAGACAACGGGCCGAATCCGGATATGGCGGGGCGGCGGCGCGTCACGTTACCTCACATCAGCGATTCTCCTCATCTGCGCCTCGTCCGCGTGGCTTGCGGACGGATGAGCCCAACCTATTTTTCGCATTGGGATTCTGGCAGCGGAGCGCCGCAGCTTTAGTGGACAAACAGGCTGGCAACCAGTACACTTTTCTTCTGCTCGAGCCGCACCGCTGTCCTTGCAGTTGATTTCAGCTCTGCTGGCGCTTGGTTCAGTTTATTTCTGGGGCCGTAATTAAGACGACCACCTTTGATATATGTATTTCTTTTAATGCGCGCTGATTGGCAGGTTGGATAGCAGCAGGTAAGTTGTCGCTTTAATCATTGCACGCTCAGGATTTTTCAGCAGGCATAGTGGCACTGTCGCCGAAAGCGGTTGTCTCGGAACACGGCCCATGTTTGAACACTGATTTTAAGGTCAAGGTGCGAACTGAGAGAAGGGAACATAATGCACCGCAGTGCAATGTGCACTGTCGTTACCTGTTATCCGCAAGAAAAAAAAAATAATAACTGCCCATATTGGCGCATCACTGTATCCTCCCTTCGCATGCAGGGCTTCACGCGTGACAGCAGCGAGGTCCGTCTCCAGCAGCTCTCTGTAAAGCAAATTCTTCTTTTCATTCAGCCATTCCGCCAACAACACCGACTTCACCGAAACAAATTACAGTCCTCGACAATACTCGACAAAGCTCGGCGAGCTTCGTGTTCTGTCGGTTTCCATGTTTCTGAATATACTCTCAAACCGGTCTGCTGCCAGCGGGCACAGAGTCTGCGGTCCAGAATAATCCAGCCGTTCTCTCCTAAGACACCGTCCGTCGTGTGGATGCGCCTACAGGCGGATTATCCGCGGATTAGCCGTCCGCGTCCACGACAAATCCGGATTCAGTCCGTCGTCTGAATGCACCATAAGTGACAAGCTGCACGTGGATATTCATCTTGACTAGTGAATAAAAATTATATGCGCCCTATCTTACGTGACAAGCTGCACACGGATATTCATCTTGATTAGTGAATAAAAATGATATGCACCCTTTCTTTTTAAGGGAGATGATTCACATAAAAGCATCACGGAGCTACAATAGGAATGCCATAGCTACTTCAGAAAGAAAGCTTTACAAACGAAAGGAAGCTTGTTCGTGTTCGATAATTGAATAGACCTCTCCCTGTTTGCAAACAGTGTGACGTCACTGGCAGTGTCCCGCCCCCAAGTCCCGCCTTCGGAGCAGGTGCTGGTTGGCAAGAAAGTTCCGCCGGCGGGATCTCTCTGCATAGCAGCACTGCGTGTGTCTGCTTTACTTCGATAGAAGTTTTTGCAAATTGCTATTTTCTGAACTCACAGATGTTAGAAGGAAGACTGCCTGCAGTGAACGAGTCTGTTAGGTCAACATATGATTTGCTCATCGTGGATGACAGCCATAAAAAAATCTTATGCTGCTCGAAAGCGAACGTTGTACATTTTTACGGCGACTGGTGTTTGGAGAAATATTAGCATGGCATGGATGTGGACGTACTCAATTTCCGTCGCGAAATCTGCACTGCAGTTTTAAACGTTGTACAGCATTGGCGGCTACTGTGCGCGAGGTCACGGATTAGATTCGCACTCACGGCGCGAAATTCTGATCAGAGATGAATGAAAGAAAAAACAAACGAAGGAAACACTCATTTCATTAGCCTGAGTTCGGTTAACAAATCCCCGTGAAAATTAAAGCGAAGTTTTCCCCTACGGCGTTCTTCATAACCCACTGAGCAGTTTTGGGATCTTAAACACAATTATTTAGTTATAAATAATCTCTTGCGCGGTTACTTGGCTGTATCTGATGCCTACAACGTGTTTCTATACTTAATCCCCTCCTTTAGACTTGGTACACAAACTCGGAATGTCACTTCATAAATATCGAGCCGTAAAGATAAGCTAACTAGAATATGACAAACAAGAATCTCCACTGCTTCCATTAAGACGTACATCTCCAACAAAAGGCGATACGCGTATGCTTCTGGATATTCGCCGTGGTAAACCATACGTGCATGTTCAGCAATGCTAAAACACGCTGGTAGCTCATGCGTAGTCTCACCTTTCAGCCCGGACATCATGCACTTTTTTTGTTTGTTGTTTTGTGCACCCCGCACAAACACTGAGATGTGCACTCGCAGATCATCGCGTCAAATAAAATGTCCAATCCTGATGTTCCGTCGACAACCGGTCACTGCAAATTGCCCTGTTAGATACAACGCGTGCCAATGTTTTCGCAAACAAGATGCATCGTTATTCACACAGCACACACCACACACAATATTGTCAGTTTCAACGTCCGCAACTGTGAACCGATATCGTCGCTGCCTTTCAACGCACACTACACGCCACAGTAAACGCGGCACATTTTCGAAGACGATGCCGCTGTTCCTCGCACAGACCACCACGTGAGTTCACTTCTCCAAGTTAAACAGCCAGCAGCGTGGCAAATTTTTCGTCACGCAGTCCACGACACATTTATATGTTCTTTGACACATACCACAAATAATCTTGGAACCGAAAGATTAAGAAAAAGGTTCAAAAGAAAAAAAAAACGTGCGCCAAACACCGTGCGACTGTACCACGCTGAGCCGGCAGCGGGAGTGTTTTGCCAACCACCCTCTGTTGCACGTGCGCCGAGAGGTCACGTGACCTGACGTCACGGGGAGTGAGTGACGTAGGCCGGTAGAGGTCTATTCAGTACCGCTTCTTTTCCAGTGGAAACTGTGCTGCCAGACCAGCCATAATTCCACAGGACCACAGAGTATGCCTGAATTAATTACTAGGATAAATACGTAAACACTAAGATGAATTGAGAACTTGAAACACAGTAATGTGAATTAACAAAATTGCCTCTGTAAAACTCCATCCGTAAGTCTTTGCACATAGAAAGAAGGTACTACCAATGAACACTTGATTATCAGCAGTCGGATAAATGATTAAAAACTGTTGTCTCTTTTGAGAGTTTTGATTCCATTGGTAAACAAGAAGCATGATGTGTAATAGACATCAGTGTACATTGCTTACTATGTCTTTCTGATGGCCTTTTGCGCAAACAGGAGCAATGTCACTACCTGGCTGACAGCTCTGTACGAATATCTCCGTATGGATGGCTGGAACGCCGTAGTTCCTTTCAGCGAAGAGCAGCTGGAGCAATTCAAGAAACGCAAGGGGAAAGCGGAGGAAGATGAACCTGAAGATGAGCCAGAAGATGGAAATGTAAAAGTAGATGAAAAGATGGTGGAAGTGCTGCAGGCTGAGCCCCATAGGCAGGCAATGGCGCGGAAGGGTGATGAATACCTGCTGGAACAGCTCATGGAATTCCTCAGCGTTGTACTAAAAGACGAGGAGGCGAGTAATTGTCTTTGGAAATTGCCTGGCGAATGAAGTGTTGTAAATAGAGAAACCTGTAGTTTGGTTTTGAGTTGAACAAGAGTGCTTTGGACAGTGTTCTTCTGAACAACATGAACTGTGAGTGCGATACCTTATGTAGTGTCCCCGAGGCTGCATAACTGAGTCCTTGTGTTTCGAACCGCTGGGTCAACCCACCTTGGTAGCTTAGAAGTAAGCTGTCGTATGTCTAAGCTCGAGGGCATGGGTTCATTTCCCAGCCACGGTGACTGCATTTCGACTGGTTGAAGATGCATGAACACCGTTGTGCTTAGATTTAGGTGCATGTTAAAGAACCCCGGGTGCTCGAAATTAATCCGGAGTTGCTCACTATGACATGCTTCATAATCATATTGTGGTTTAGGCATAAAATACCAGCCATTAACAAATAAACTACTAGGTCTATTCTCTCTCTCTATCTCTGTGCGTGCTTGTGGGTGTATCCATGCTTAGAAGGTCGATCCAGACATATTTTGGTACTCCATAACTGGAGTTTTACATACCAAAGCTGCACGATGAGCTACCGGAGCCAATACGACTTCGGATCAATTTTGACCGTTTGGAATTTCATAATGTGAACCTCAGTCTAAGCAGGCAGTCATTTTGCAGTTCTCCTACAGAAGAATCTCAGCTGCCTCAACTTGGGAATGAATCTTGAAAGCTCAAGCTTAGTGGTGGAATAGTGTACTCACTCAGCTGTCATGACGGGTAGTGAATGATTCTTGTCGTATGAGAGGCAAGCGGCATGCCTTGTGAGATATAGTATTGCTTGCTGCCCTGCCAGTGTGGTTGGTGATAGAGCTATCAGTAGTGGACATTGTAAGCCAGTGTTTGGAATTATTGATTGGCTCAGAAAGTGACGATTAATTTTCTTTAGTGTATTTTGGCAGACCTGAGCTACCCTTTAAGCAAGTTCTCATAATTGAAAATGCTAGTAGTAAGTTCAGTGGTGAAAGAGGAAGAACACTATTTTTAATCAGTGTGGTCTACTGGCATAGAAGTAATAGCACATGTATTGGCCTTGGCCAAGTGCTGCTCTGTGAGTAAGAGGAACAGGCAGGAAAAAGGGCTAATACCTTTGAAGGCAGGATAAATTAGAAGAAGAAGATGCACAACCTGCCTTCTTGATTTAACTACAACGAAATTTTTAACTGCAAACGTATATGCATTTGAGTCTGAAGGACAGCTTGAGTTCTAAAAGGCAGGCAACTGATTCTAAGTGATTATTAAATATAAGTAATTCAAAGGCTCAATGTTGCTATTGTAGAGAGTGCTAGACAGCCTTATGAAGTCAAGGAAAGCACTGGAAGTGTTGCCTGTAATTTTCAATTACGAATGATGATGATATTGCATTTTAATTTTTGGAATGTACAGGAGACTTCTTTCTTTACAGTATTGTTGCTGCTACTGCTTTTGTTAAAATGTTTCTTTTTTTGGCAGAAATTGCTGTTACTAAAACAAAAGTACGTCTTCTTGCAGGAATCATCTAAGACACCTCCAGCAAACTACTTGCCAGAGTTCTTTGCTGTATTTCTTGAGGGCCTCATCGCTTCTAACAAGTACGCATATTTGGCCCTAGTTTGTTTGTACATGGCCGCTCGATGAAAAATGCACGGTGCGGCCTGCTGCGTCGCGGCGCAGGCAGTGGGCGAGAGCGGGGATGCGGAGTGGACAGTTGTCGCCGCATTTCGCTAGGAGGGCGCCAGTAGTAGGGGAGGGCTCCACGCGGCCGGGAAGGAACGCACGTTCAGCGGGTAGGTCGAGGTAGTGGTTGTTTTTCTCCACATGAATCGCTCGCACTGAGTGTCACTCAAGACAGTTTGCGCATGTGTGATATTTTATACGTTAGGCAAAATGTCGCGTAACTGTTTTGTGCTGTTGTGTGCCACGAATGCATCGAAGGACCCGCAAATACGCTACCACGAGTTTCCCAGTAACGCAGAGCAGCATGGCTGCGAAACATTTCCCGTGAAGGATCCGGCGGGAAGGGAAGAGTATGGCAGCCTAATGACAGGTCCCTGGTGTGCGCCTTGCATTTTACGGAGCAGGAGTACAAGAAGACCGAGAAGTTGAGGATACTTTTGCCAACGGCTGTGCCGACAGTGTTCCCCGGTTATCCAAGCTACATGAGCACGAGGAGCACGCCTGCTCTGCAGAAAAAGTGGCCACGCTCCGAAATAGAAGCCGATAATGCACAGTCGCGTGCCGAGTGCTTGGGCAATGCTGCTTCAAAATAGCCGTTTTGTCATTAGCCAAAACGGCTCGTCAAGTGACAGCACTGAAGCCACGACGCCCAACAACTTTGAACTAGGGAATGAAACGTGTGTGGAAATGGCATCATTTTTAGATGCATCATGACAAACTACATTCGAGCTTGTTAAACTGACAGAAGAAGCTAAAAAAAAAAAACGCGCTGCTTCCAAGTGAAGAACGCTCGTATGAAAGGGGCACTGCAGGCCCTTCAAGAAAGAGTGAATGAGGCTGAGGAGCGCGCGCAGTTTTATCAAAATAACATGGACATTGCCTGTTTTATGAAGGTACTCATTGGTGCTGCACAAGGTGACAAGACTGCCGAGTTCGTTAGAAACCAAGTCCGCAGTTTCTTGATGAAGAAGCCCCACAACAGTGACGTCATTCTAAGGGAATGTGTAATTTGGAAGGCATGCTTCAACAAAAGTTATGAGCATGCAAGGTCCAGAAATATCTTTCAGCTCCCTTGTCGCTCAACGCTCCAGAAATATGTAGACCATTTAACAGGTGGAATCGGCGTCACTTCGTTGATAAAAGAGCGGCTGTGCATCGAATTCAAGGGTCTCACTGTAGAGCAAGAAGCGTTCCGCTCCCTGATCGTTGACAAGATGGCCATAGAGCAGAGGGTCATATACGACCGGCAAGTCGACAAACTTTTTGGTTTCGTTGACAGTGGTGAAGAAGAGCACTCAACAGCGGTGCCCCAAGTGGCAAACCAATTACTATGTTTTGTAATAAGAGGCTTGTCAACATCATATATTATTCCTGTCAGATATTTTTTCACGAGATGTCTGAAAGATGACCAGCTATTCTCTATGACCATGGAAGTGCTGAAAGTGGACTTGCGGGGCGGACGACCACGCCATGGAAGTCTGCAAAGTTTTCATCATAAAGCTCTTACGAACTTCTCGAATAGGCAGTGCACAAAAGGCAACGAACACGTACACAAAAAAGACGCAAACACAGCGCTTGTGTTCGCGTCTTTTTTGTGTACGTGTTCGTTGCCTTTTGTGCGCTGCCTATTCGAGAATCATGGCTCACCAACTAGCCCATCAGTACATTTTAAGCTCCTACGAATGTTTCTTGCCAACTGAGCAGGAAATGTTAATATGTCTGTTGAACGTCTCGTACGCTTGGCGCAAAAACCTCTGGCCAGGAAAGTGCTGCGCCTGTGTTTCCAATAACACAGTGATCCTTTTTTCACGCACGTGCAATAGAGCAATTATGACTCCCCTGATGTTCACAATGCTTTTGTTTCTAAGGTGTGAGCAACAGTCATTCCGGAAATACAACCACACCTGTCAATGAGTGACTCTCCTGTTGATAAAATAACTGTAGCACAAGCATACATTATCGAGGGTGAACAGCGCAACGGCAACAAAAGAGAGAAAACATGACGCGAAAAATCGCAACACGCACGAGCAGCCACTTCAGATAAAACTAACACTTGCTATATTTAGGTTGAAGCATCGCCGGCGCACATTCGGTAGGACAATTACCAATATAGTTAACGCTATAGCAAGTTCATTGTAACCCTTTAAAAACTAACAAGCGCATAGCAGCTGCGCTGTCTAGCCGCGATCCGCCGCAATAATTCCGGCGCTCTCGCTTTCGGTCTCCCCAGAGGCTCCCCCACTGGTGGCACCGCGGCGGCAGCCAGGAGCACTAGGCGCGTGACGCAGTATCCGCTCCACGCGGCAGGCCGCACCGTGTCTTTTTCAGCGAGCGGCCGTTGTTTGTAAATGAGTGTTTTTACATGACGCAGCGGTTAATCTATATCTCCCACAGAACTGAAGACCTGCAGTCTAATACGGTACTGTTGGCTTACTTTGCCTACCATCTCGGTGTCGAGTGCTCTACATTCAGTGGTACAGTGCCCATGGTGAGTACAATTTCATGCATGTAATTAGATCAGATGTGAACATGCCAATGCGACTTATAAATCGAAACTATAACTCAATGTTACCAAAACAAAAAATGTAAGTCGGAGATATTCAAAACATGGTGGTTGTGATGTCCTTCCATTACTAGTGCCTGCATGTAATACACAAAAGCATAGCCTTCGAAATTCTTTACCATTTTTAGGATGCTTTTTCCCGAGGGTGTGATAAGGGACAAAACGAAATCTGTGCGAACTCTAGCTTACAATAGTTCCCACAGCCATAGCTTTAATAGGTCAAGCTAAACTGCTTTTGCATCTCATTTATTTTGCTTTATTCAAGGACATGGCGCTGAGTCAAGAGCAGCGACTCTACTACCTTAACAAACTCCTGGAAGTGTACCAGGCCAGTGAGCAGTACTGCCTAGTCGTGGTGATGCCTCAGTTCAAGCGCAGTCTGTTCAAGCCGCGCCGCTGGTTCGGTGAGCTCGCTGACAAGCTACAGTCTCTGGAGTACACAAATGCTGCCTGGTTCCAGTGCCTGGGTACCATCATGAGGATTGCACCCAATCTCGTCGAAGGCAGCATGATCAAAACTCTGCAAAAATGCTGGGAGGTTTGTGGGCAGGTGAGCCACAGATATTTCTCCCTCAGGAGTGCCATACTATCAGTGAGGCTTGTTTACGTAAGCACAGAAGTTGGGGAAAAGAAAAGCTTTCCATATTTCGGATTCAGTCTAGAAGCAAGATTAGTGCTTTGCTATGGTATGCATGATCGAAGCACTCTTCCATCTGTGTAAGCATCACAAGCCTGAACTTTGAAGTCTTTTTTGTAAACTATACCCTCCAAACTTCACAAGTTCACGGTACAAGTACAGTCAGCAAGCAAACTTAATTTGCGTGTTCTGGTGATAAAGCTGTTCTTTTTTCTTATAGATATCTCTCATTTGAAAGACCCACTTGTGTTAGTATAATGGCAAGTTTCGAGTGAAATTTCATTCTCTGTACCCACTGTTGTTAGTGACGAGCGCTTCAGCTGTTTTGGTGAGTGAGATTGAAGTTGCAACTTTGTCACCTCACCCATCTTTGCATTTAAGTTTTAGGATCCTGCACAGTTTTATCAATCCCAGTGACGATTACTATGTGTGCAGTGTTTTATACCTAATGAAACCAAGTTCTCCCCAGCACAGCTTTTTGCCTTTTTTTCTGTGCTGCAAGCTCATGACATAAAGGGCTACACAAATCGTTGTTTCCTTCAGACGAGACATATTATGCAAAACTGACTTCTCGTTGTCTTTTCGCTTGCTTTACAATATGAAGTTCTTTGCTACAGAGGTATTTAGTCCTTTCCTTGTAACTTATTGTAAACGCTCATTTCTCTTTAAATGCTGCACAGATGTGGAATGGTTAAGAAGTCCTTATGTCATGTTGTCATGCTGGTAGTAGAGAATGTTTGTTTCATAAATATTCTTGTACCTTATGATCAAGTTTTAAAAGCCGAGTCAGGTTGTGTTTCGTTGCTTTGTCTTTGATAGTGCTATTAGTGGGCATGTGCAAGTGGCAAGTAATGATAGTAACCACAGCTAGAAAACAAATAAAAATGTGTTAAGCTGTTATGCTAAACATTCTTGGAGGTGCCCAAAGAGAGAACAGAAACTGTGCTAAGCTGTTAATATTCATAACAGGTGCATAAGTAAGCCACAAAAGTTTGTAGGAGGAGGTAGTAAACTGCATGCCACTGACCTTTGCACTGCTACTAGTATTTCAGTAGATGTGTGACCTGTAGTTTCTCTCTCTTGTTTAGCATCAACCAGGCCTTATGAAGGCGAGGAACTTGCTTCTAGAGAGCATCCTTGCCACCTACACCGAACTGTTTCGAGTGCCGAAGCTCGTCCGGAACATTTTCTCATCGTTCACGAACCTGAGCAACCCGCTAGCGCAGACGAGCATCCCAGTGTGTTTCCTGCACAAGTTCGCTGAATGCTGCATCAACCTCCCTCCCGGCCAGTTGACCGACACGTGGCAGTTTCTTGTAATCCAACTCGGCTACTGGACGACAGGGAATACCGAGGGTGAGAATGAACGAAAGAATGGTATTTAAAGGCTCATTTCCTTGTTTGACACAACCTTAATGCAAACCAACAAACAACGAAGCGAAGGAAGGTATAGACCTTTTCAAAATTGCTGCCATCTGTCGGAGGTTTGACGAAGGTACCGATTCGGTGCCATGTTGGAGGCTTGTGTCCGAATCGTATTGCTGTCTCTGCTATTTCTTCCTGCTCGTATCTGCTTTGATAGTCGGCAATCGGGGCATAAAACGTGAGACGAGAGTATAAACGTTACTGGCATTTTTTTAGTTTTTACGCTGACAATTATTACATGTGAAGAACTGCCTCGCAACGAGAAGAAAGTTCAAGTTTGTGAGCGAGTCACATGTAAGCCTGTCGTCGTTGAGAATGAAGCTTTGCGCTTGGTTATAAATTTTGTCTGCTTTCAGTGTAGCGAACGAAGCGTTGCTAGCTATCGGAATATCATGCATGTAGTGTAGGATGGTTGGGAGGAGGCATTAGCTCGCGACGCGGCTGGGCACGGCGATGACGGTAAGAGTGCTGTTGACCCACTTCAAAGTGTATTTCATAAGGGACAGCCTACGTCGACCTAATGTATTGCCCATTTTACTTTAAATAAAACATTGTCCTGTTTGTTATTTTTGAAACAAGAAATATTTTGCTGCTGTAGTCACCGACGTATGTTTTGCATAGAATTACCGCACGGTTAAAATGTAAGAAAGGTCCGCTTCTCACGTACGGGACAAGTGAACATGAAAAGCGTTAGTTGCTCCAAGAAGTAGGCGCCGATTAGTTGGTATTTTATCGACTATCCTTCCGACATGTACTCAGAAATGACACGATCCGCCAAGAATGTTCGCGTTCACATCGTCGCTTTTGGGGCCTACTGGCGCCTTACAATTTAACCCGTTGCAGCAAGGCATTGTTGCTTCGCCAACTGAACGCTTGCAAAACCATCTCAGCGCGCACCCACGGTCGAATGTAACACATCTGCGAGAACAGCATTTTTTTCAGTTTCATACAAAAAGTGCCACACACAAGCATCTGTTAACATTTCATAGCACACAGGGGTGGATACAGGATTTTTCCGAAGGGGGATCAGCGTCAGCTGGGAGAACCTGATATGTGCTCTTCTTCTTGTGGTACAAATAAAAAAGAAAGTGGGGGGGGGGATTCAGGTGATCTGGGCTGCCCCTCTGAATTAGGCAGTAATAGCACGTGAAATGTTTGAAAAATACGCATAGGGAAGCAGTACGCGCACAAAGTATCCGACCAAATAAATGCTACCTTGTTAAACTTCACAGTCGAGAACAAACTACGAACATCACGCTCCAGCACAATCGATCCGTTCGCTGAGAATCAATGACACGCACGAGCTACCTAACATGTAACTGTTATCGCAATGTGATAAACAAAGAAATGGTGTCACCAACTGCTCAGGCATGCGTGAGTAACCACGATGCAGCTTTGGAGTTTGCACACGAAGCCGGTTTGTCTATGCCTGCAAGTACACGGCGCGAAAACTGTCTCGTTCCGGTATGACACAAAAAACAAAAGACTGTTTTCTGATTAATGCCAATGCTGTCACGTACCGCATCTATTAGGAACGGCGAACGTAAACACGGCGTTAGTCGTTAGCAGTAGCCGGAGCAACGGAACAATCTCCCACTTCTCGTAGGCCGCAAGGAAAAGTAAGAACATTTAGAGGCTAGTTTCCTGCAAACCTCTTTTCAGCATCCCAATTTCCTCAATCTAAGCAACATGGCACAAGAAAATACTATGTCGGCATTGCCGTTCCCTTCAGCCACAACACGTCGATATGTACGCTCCGTGTGTGCACATGCAGGGCGCGCCTAGCCTTCAACATGGCGGAAATGCGCACGCCGGCCGCTAGATGGCAGCAGATTTTGCATAAGGTCTGTAGGGGACGTTATTTATAGGGGCGTTATTTACAGGCTTAGAGGACGTCATTTGTGCTCTAAGAGAATGCACATAATGTCCCGTATACCTTCCTTGGCTTCATTGTCTGTTGGTTTGCATTAATATGGGTGAGAATGTAACACATAGGACAGTGGTCTTTCAACATAGTTTACAAACATAGGACTATTACAAATTTTATCGTCTATTCGGTTGGCAGCTCTGGTCCTCTGGCATAGAGTCGGCATATCCGAGCACAGCTGGCAATCTGAGCAGGAGGCTCAGATTACAGCTCAGACCACTTATAACTAGAGCTGTGCGAATAGCAAAATTTTGGGTGCGAAGCGAATTCAAATAATAAATATTGAGTGCGAATCGAATCGAATAATTTCGAATAATTTTCGAATATTTCTCAAACATTTTTCGAATAATTCGAAGTGAAATTACAGAAAAAGTTGCAGAGAATTCTTGTGAGATCGCAACATGAAAGTGTTTCTTTTCGCTAGGTTGATGAAGCATTGGTGGGGTCATATTTCATAGTTGTCTTTCTTATCAAGAGTGAGGCAATGTAGAGGCCGAATTGTATTTATGTACATGATTTGGTGCAACCAAAGTGTTGCCGACAACACTTTACACGTGATAGGCAGAGATGCCATTTCCTCAGCCTCTCCTCCTCTTTCAACTTCTGTGGAAGGCCAACTGATGTGGCAGACAAGGGTGTGCTCCCTTCAAGTCTGGAGTTCCAAATCTGCCAAGTAGACGTCGATATATAAGAACATCTGAAATTTTGGATGCTAAAAAGCTTCGGCGTCCGATTTTTCGGACTTCCTGCCCAAATTTCAGGTCCAAAACATCATTGAGCCCCCAACTCTGCCACATCTTTCATCTCCATGTTGGAACCAGCGTTTTCTTGAGTTAATACATTTGCGACCGTAGCGGAGCTTGAAAGGCAGCTTTGCCGCAATACGGGGGTGTGATGAGGTGAAGCATATCGAAAATTTAGGGACCATTTTTAACCGGGCTTCTCTCTTGGCTAAGTTCGACCGTAACGGAGCTTAAAAGGCAGCTTTGCCGCAATACGACAGTGTAATGAGGTGAAGCACATTGAAAATCTGAAGGGGTCACTTTCAACCGGACGTTGGCTGCATTTGTCTTTGGGAAGTTCGAATAGTTCGAATAGTAAAATTTCAGTGCGAATCGAATCGATTAGCAAACACTATTCGAAAAATATTCGAAATTTCGAATATTCGCACATCCCTACTTATAACGTAACCGCTTACAGTGCAGTACCGGCTATAATGCGGTTTTTTCTGACTCCCGTTTACTCTCCCATAGAACTCCATGTATACGCATACCGCTTATTGAGCAGTCCCCCGAGATGAAAGACCAGTTATAATGCGGCTGCCGGAACGTTCTCAGAGATGCGAGGGAGCGAGCGTGCTTCTCAGCGGAGATGCGCCGGCGGGGCAGAGAGCGGCGACGGCGTTACAAAGGAGGAGGGGACACGTAACGAACGAACGAGGAGCGGGGGGAGAAAAAAGAAAGGGACGGCGGTGGGGGTCAGCAGGCCGGCGTGGGTGCATGGTTTGAGGGGGGGGAAGCGGTTGCGTGGCCGACGGAGAAGCCTTCGCCCCCTTTACTTCGGCCGCTTGACATGCGCGCTCTGCTACGTACAGGCGCCTGCGTCCGCATCAAGTGCGCGTTACCACTGTTTGTCTCCGTCGGGAAAATAGTTGCTTCGTCGTAGAGCGCAGATATCGCACGTGCAACCTCGATTCCCCCGCAAGTAACAATACTTTGAGACGCAATTGCGCTTTCACCTTTGCCACCAACAGGTGGACTTACAAGCTTGAAATACTTTTTCAGGATAGTTGCCGCGGCTGTTCTCCCGACAGCAAACCGAAACTTTGTTTCACGCGTGATGTCCTCGGTTTAGCTCGCGAGTGCGATCTATTCTACGCCCGACCTAGGCAAGCTTCTCGCGACGGCATGCCAAGTTGCAACGCGCACGCTAGGCCTAACAAGCGCTAGCTGCCATGTCGGCGGCCGCGGACTGCAGAAGTTGCGGTTTGCTGCCGAGTCAATGAAACATTTTGCAGTTGTTGCATTTAGAAGGGGTGACTTAGATCTCTAACGAAAACGCGGGCGGGCGTGCGTGTGAAACACTCAAGTGGTGGTTTGTGGTCGCCACCATTTTCGACATCGCGCATGCGCAGTGCGATACCGCGGCCACTTCCCGTGACGGCGCATTTTTTTTCGCGTTTGTTATGTTGGCACCGCAGGTCCGCAGACGCTAACCGTTCAACATTTTCAAATATAAGCAGATGCAAACTTACATCCCAGTCGCACGCTTCGATAGTTGGAATCGTGCGCCTGCCTGTTGGTCACGTTTTGCACACGTGCAACCTTTCAAAAAATGTTGTTTTGGTTATAGTGCGGTACCACTTATAGTGCGGATATTCGCGGCTCCGGCGACTTACGTTATAAGCGGTCTATGCTGTACCAACCAGATGCGTCAGCGACCTCAGAGTAGCGCCTGCAGCGCGGGAAGCCACCGTGTAGACAAACAATAATAATTAATAATAATTGTTAAAGTTTAACGTCCCAAAACAACATTATGATTATGAGACGCCGTAGTGGAGGGCTCTGGGAATTTTGACCACCTGGGGTTCTTTAACGTGCACCTAAATTTAAGCACACGGGCCTCTAGCATTTTCGCCTCCTTCGAAAATGCGGCCGCCGCAGCGGGGTGTCCGCAAACAGTCGTACGCGACATCCAGCCCTGAAGTACCTCATCGCAGCAACAGCTCCGCAAACTTGTTTACGTCAATTTGGTGAGAGTCCGAACTACTACCTTTGAAGCCTTTGGTTGTGAGGTGCTGTAAAAGCAGCACTGATGATTCTTGCGCCTTTAGTAGCCGCCTCCACTTCAACTCGGTGCATTTAAGCGTTGTTTAATACTTCAAAACGGCACGGACTCAATCCAACAAACCTGCACGTTGTTTCGAACAACTTTTCGCTTCGAAACTCCCGAAGGTGTAAATGCTAAATAAATGTGCACTGTCGCTGTCGCCTGTGAACATCCGTGGTAACCACGGTGTTTAGTGTCACATGACACGTCCTCTCAGCTAGATTGCACCGACACTCTCACTTCGAAGTAGGAGCGGTTGGGAGTGCTCTGAGTCGGCGGCTGAGGCTCTGAAAGAACCATCCGAACGTAGCCAGAGCGCTCGACTTCTACCACCCGAACGCATGGCCAGTTTTCAGAGCACTCTAGAGCACTTGAAAACGACCATCACAATACACCATTAGTTAAGCTAAATAAGTCTTGTAAAATGATTTGCTGAATGTGTCTTCAAGACATTTTAATTTCATTTAGCTCAATTTAAACTCTTTTTCAAGAATTGCACACTTATTATATGATTAGTATGACATTTACTGAATGTTGTTATCTGTGTTTAACAGGCGAAGAAACATCAACAGCGTAGCATGTGATATAAGATCAGTTTCCCTCGCTTTCTTGGTCATGTTGCAGTGAACTTTGAAAGCAGTACATCAGAGCAACACTATTTGGTTGAAGAACAGATTTACACATCTTGTGCCGCTGTTGATTGCACTGAATTCAGTAGACGGGTAAGGCAAACAGAACAGTGTAAAAATTCTGAAATTCAGTGAGCATTGAGTCCATAACTGTTTCGTATGTGACATTCAAAATGAACACCTAGAAATAAGATAAATTTACGGAACCAAATTTTCTACTTTATATGACCACACTTGCCCGAGTCATACAGATGTGAACATTGAAGCTTTTTTTTTTTTCCTTACTCAATTGTTTTAGGAAACATGTCTGAAGGTGAAGTGCCTGAAAAACAGGAGAACCATCTACCCAAGATCCTTGTTGTGACAGAAATCTTCCGAACATTTGCCCACCACATCCAGGTGGTCAACCCAACCATGCCGCCGTTGTACGTAACAAAAATCTGCGAGCTGATGCAGGCCACCCGTGAGCTCGCCACTCAGATGCTGGACGTGAGCATCGAGAAGCAAAATGTGAGTATGAAAGTGAGAAGTCGTGTTCACCCTCTTTTCAGCAAAAGCTCAGTGGGTTCCCCACATCTGAAGCTGCACTGTGGCAATTACATGCTGGTTGTTCTTAGGCAGCATTCACACCAGCAGGTTTCTGATGCCACCAAGTTGATCGCAATGCAGCGGTTACAAAAAAAAAATAATAAACATCGCTTTTTTATAGAATAGGCCATATTGTGTAAGTGACTCGCTGCTTGTTCGTTCAGTTATGTGGCGAAAAATCACAGAGCTGCTGCAACAGTCAGCAGCACGTTGTTGTATGTTGATTTCTATTTTACTTGGCAATGGCAGTACAGGCAGCCAGAAGGACACCAATTGCACGATGTTTCATTGGGACAGGAGGCAGGTCACGCTTGCTGGTGGGAGTATCGATCACCATGAGTCACTGTGTGGTGGTTGTGCACAGTTTGCTGCGTGACCTTTATCGATCACTGGTGTTAACGAACCCTAAAAACGCTGCTGGGAGAAGCTACACTTTCGTGACACATGCGCATGAGATGCAGTGGAAGTCAGCGAAGTAATTCTAATATGAAAAAAGTGCATCGATAGTCCTTATTATAGCATCTCTGTGCAGTCTTCCATTTCTGCACACTTTCAATACCACTATTAAAACTTTTAAGGTCACTTTCTTGCACTGTCAGTTGCAGTGCTCATTGATTTCCACATTGCTGAGGACCCACGTTTTTAAAAACTATTTCTTCTAAAAATACAAGACGCTGTTTCTAACATTGCATGCCTGTGTATTGTTAATTTCAGAAGCAACGTGCCCGATGTGCCCTGTCTGTGTTTCACCTGTGGGGAGAGCTCCATCTTGTTCTCTGCCTATACCGGAGGAGTTATGGTGAAGCATACACAGCTCCCAAGCTGACGGCACCACTGGAGGCCACCGACCTTTCTTTCCTTCATCCTTCCCTCACAGCCGACAATATGGAGTCCCTGTTGAACATGATGAAAACAGACAACACAAAGCTCATATGTCACCACCTCGTGAGTGAAATGTCATGCACCACTGGTTTTTTTTTTTTTTAGTTCGGTCATCAGTTACTGAGTGTGTGGGCAAAGTCCTATTGCAGCGGGCTGCTGATTCATTGCACTTGAGCTCTGCGGCACTTTGCTGCCACAACTTGAGCAGAATGGTCGGAGAACTATGTGGTAGTTCAATTCATAATTTTGTCATTTATTATAATTCCCCACTTTCCTTGCCATTAGAAATATGTAGTGATATAGGAGTACTGTAGTTAGGACTGACTGTTCAGCGAATTGGTCTAACATAGTTACTGATGAAATTAGCCCAAAAATTGAGATAGACACAGAAAGAAGGAGCCTTATCCTCATCCTTTTCTTCTTGTGCCCATGCCTATATTTTTCGTCTAATTTCACTCATAACAAATAGTCAATTCTGGCCAAGCTTACCTTTCTCATGGATAAGATAGGCCTACAATTTCATTAATTCATTCACTCATTCAGGTAGCATTTTTGAAAAACTGGTATATTCTCTTGCTCTCACCCCCAACCCCCTTTTTTTTCATTGTTTTTCGTTTTCTTAAAGATGCTTCTGTGGATTCAAAAGATTAGGGCACTTGTCCTTTTTACCGACGTTACCAACGAACATCTCGAAGCGAGTTTGCAAGCTACGGCCAAGTTGGTTTTCTCCTACGTTGACATGACTGTGAGCACTTCAGTCTGGTCACAGAGGGTGCGTATGTGTTGGCTTGACCAATTTAGGCATGAAAATCTTGCTTAAAGGTTTTACGTAAATTAGCTTAGTAGCACAATTTGCCTGTTTTCATCTGGCCATGGGATGTCTTTCTTTAATGCTGCAATGATTGCCATCTTCATCCGTGTCTCGTGTTTTCCAGGTTTGTGAACTCTCAGAAAGCCGTTTTCCTGTGGCTTCGTTGCACACACTGTTGATCAACTTCCCCCTGCTGTCCCCTTACTTGCCAGCTAAGAATGTCACAGCACTCTGCCAATTCTTCTTGGAAGTGATGGCACACACAAAAGGCAAAGATGTGGTTGACAGGCAAGTCATAGTTCTTTTATTTTCATTTGCTCATGGACAGGCAATATGTTACTTGTGAAACCAACAACATGTGTAAAGTACAAGGATAGGCCTTAAAGGGACCGACAACTGATGTTCTTCGACCCAGTTTTTTACGGTGCGACAGGAAGCTTACCCTTCGTAGCCTTTGTAGCTGCAGTGGTTTATCCTAAAAGCACGTAGTTATTTATAAGCAGTATTTTCGATCTGAAAGGCTCCAAACCCGCTTGAAGGCTTGCTCCAGCAACGCTGAGAATTGATAGCGATGCCGCTAGTCCTTGTGAAACCTGTCGCTGTTCTGCTTTCGCAGGGGTTACTGTAGCTATGCTTAACCACCTTTATTTTGAGCTGCAAACCATTTTTGAAAATAGCAAGCTGTTACAATGAGATGATGTGGCTTTATACACCTTCCTCGGTATTTGTACAGCCGGTGTGTGAGCCTGCTTCCAAGGTTGCCGGCGCTACAGTGGCTAGAATACTAGAAGAAGGGACCATACTAGAAGTGTGATCACCGCCAAGCGGCTGCAATGGGAGGTAGTGACGCCGCCTTGCGATGTTTCCGCTAGGTGGCGCGCGCTGTCGTATACACGTCAGGCTCTCAGGCTGCGCACGTTGTTCAATGCTGGAACTCGCCGGTTAGACGTGATTCTTTGCCTGTTTACGCTGTTCTCTCGTGTACATTTGCTGGTCGGACAGCCTTGTCGTGTTTACATTATGTCTTTTGCGGAGTGTGTGCCATGAGCAGACGTCAGAGCCACTGCTTTGTGCCCAGATGCTCAACTGGGTACAAATCGTGCAAGCAGAAGCTTTCATTGTTTGGAGTCCCGAAGACGACCATTTGTTCCAGCAGTGGCAGCGTAAATATACCAAGAGCAGACGAGCCTTTGGAAAAAGAATGCTGCCGTTCCAATACCCGAGATACAATCGAAAAGCTATTCGGGATGATTCGTCAGTTATCCGGTGCAGTGATCATCCCACATCGACCCAGTTCCTTACTGCCGTGAATTCCCTTAGCTTTTGTAATTTGGTAAAAGCACCAGACACGGGCAACTGTGCAGGTGACACACTTACGTCATTAGTTGGAACTGATGAAGTGCCATCCATGTTGACAATTTACTGGACACTGGAAACCTGGACTAAGATTCAAGTGTACTACAGGCATCGACTCTCCTCTCTCCCGCCACGGTGGTCTAGTGGTTATGGCGCTCGACTGCTGACCCGAAGGTCGCGGGATCGAATCCCGGCCGCGGCGGCTGCATTTTCGATGGAGGCGAAAATGTTTGAGGCCCGTGTGCTTAGATTTAGGTGCACGTTAAAGAACCCCAGGTGGGTCGAAATTTCCGGAGCCCTCCACTACGGCGTCTCTCATAATCATATAGTGGTTTTGGGACGCTAAACCCCAGATATTATTATGACTCTCCTCTCTGACCATGTGTATCCTGTGCAAGTCAGTGACGGAAGACTGGGTGTACTATTTGGCCGGCTATGTGGCACGGAGTCAACTTATGGCTACGAAATGCCAGGACTGTTTTGAGCAGGTGCTCAAATCCCTCGAGAACGCAGATAAGGATCTTGCGTCATTCACAGCATTCTGTGATGTTGGAGGGCTTTTGTACCTGTCACCTGAACTATTTTCATTTGTGGAGGCACTGGAGGACACATTCACATCGTGGTTCAGCTATAATAAGCTCTAAAGGGACCAGGGGCGTAGCCAGAAATTTTTTTCGGGGGGGGGGGGGGGGGGGGGGGTTCAACCATACTTTATGTATGTTTGTGCGTGCGTTTGTATGTGTGCGTGCCTATATACGCAAGCAAAACTGAAAAATTTCGGGGGGGACCGGGTTGAAACCCCCCCCCCCCCCCCCCTGGGCTACGCCCCTTCTTAACTCAATGCAGACCGTACCATCCGTATAGTGCCCGACGCACACAAGCAAGATCTGACGAGCAACATAATCAAGTTTTTTGTTCTCACACGGCTTCACTTCTTCACGAAATCTCTAAACAAACAGAGAAGTTCTGCAAGAGAAAGATCAAAGCACTTCAAGTTTCGAAGGGCGATGTTTGTGCATCACCCTGTAATGTCTAGCTTTCTTCCCTACTTTGATTCCCCCAACTTTAAATAAAATGCGTAAGAAGAGTAAAATGCCTCTCCGATTTTCTGTGCAGTTGTTAATTGAAAATATTTCCACTGTGAATACGCAAGAATACTTAAGTTCTTGAAAACTATCTCATGCAAAATGTTAGGTATACTGTATAACAACATGAAGAAAATTGATATCAATGTCATAGTAGCATTTTTTTTTTCGTGCTTCTTGAGGTTGCTTATAACCTTGTGAAATGGCAATCCCCCCAAAATGTTATCAGTTACATTTCTCAGCATCAAGGAACGATCGCAAGCAGTGGCAAGCTTAGCTGGCCGCGATGTTTGCGAACGATGTAAGCATCACTTATGATACTGTGCGTACGGTCATACCATAACGGTGATAATGTTTGATAATATCTGCCGCAAATTTCATTTCTTTATGAGGCACTTACGCCCTGCATTATAGTAGAGACACTAATAAAAATTTACGCCGCAAACAAAACCATATGAGCCACAAATCAGCCTTGACATGGCAGCTTCGCTGCAGCGAGCCGAGCGAGCGACGTGTAAGCTACAACCAGCGCCACCTAGACAGCGCCGGTCGAGGCAATCGGTGGAGAGCGTCAGCGCAGGCTGCGCGGTCCTTCACACGTCCCTATTCTAGCCACTGTAACCGGCGCCTGTGACATGGGTGGTTTGTCCCGGCATGGGATCATTAGGCCAAGCGAAGGCAGCGCCTCTTTGTTGCATACAACTAACGCAGGCCTATATGTACATTTTTATGGAGTAATATCTTTTAATATAAAGAAATGAAGAATATTTCAGTACTAACAGAAAAAGTCATCGAACGCATACAGCAACCAATGGTCACGTGACCGCCTTCATCGGACCGTTTATGATATTGCCGCCAGAGGCGCCAAAGGTCATTTTTCGCGACTTTCAATGAAAAAATAAAAATATAAATCCACCTCTCACGAGATAAACAGGGTTTGTTTGAGTCAATGCGGCGGACAATCTTTCCATCAGTGCAGTCATCTCATTTCATGTTCTGAGCAGTTGTCGGTCCCTTTAAAACTCATCAGTGTCCTTGCGTAGACTTTGTATTGAAAGGATAATCCTTGCAGCTTCTATAAGCTGATAAGGCAGGTTATATTGCCGAACTTTTCGTGTATCCGAAGCAGTAGAGCTTGACTGCTTCATCTGTAACCCTCGCCTGTCAAGGCTTAACTTTTAATAATACCAGTGCTTAGCATTAGTGCTAAGTCGCTGTCACATAAGTATAAAGGGCGCACTGTCAGATGCAGCTTCCACCCACTTAACAATGACTTACCATTGTTAAACTTAGAATTGATGCGTTGCCAATTCATAGCAGGTATGCATAGAAGTTATAAGGGAGCCTTGAATGTGCCTCAGGCTTTAGTGGTTTGAATTTTTTGTCCTGAAGCATTGCAAGGCCAATGTAATTGTGCAGGCGCTATAGCCGTGACTTTGGCTTCAATACAATCTGCCATTGTTATCACAAACACAACCCCCACTCACATGCGAAGTTTACTTTACTAGAAATGTTGGCCTGCAACATACAATAACAGTGTAAATTGACTGGCTTCTAGGACAATTAAGTGCTGAAGAAAGAGTCAAAATCCATAGATTCAAAGATCTTGTGTTCCGTCATGCCATCTGGTGAAAAAATGTTCTACATTCATTGCCATGGCCACGAGTGGTGCTGAGCAATACTACTACCAGGGTTACACGTACAGAAATGACTGACAAAGTCAAGTGGGGAATGACGCACCATAACTTGATCGGTAAAGCATCACATATGTAACACAAAGGTTGTGGGTTCGGTACCCACTGCCAGCAAGTTGCTTATTTCGTCCACTTTAATTCGTTTGTGTATCCCCTACCTTATACTGTGTATGACAAGCCTGTGGAAAGCCTGTGGAAGTCCACTGTATAATTTTATTTTCCATTAGTTAAATAATAAATATTGATAACTCTTAATTTGCATACCGGGTGACATTGCAGGGAGTATTTTGCTCACATGCTCAATGCTTCAGGCCATTAGTTTGATGTTGTTCATTATGCACGACCTTTGCATTATCCAGCCCCGTTGCTTTAGACTTAGCCTTTACTTTCGTTCATTGATGGGAGGGATGCCCGTTTTCTGCAGCAACAAGAATGCCCTCAGTCAAACAAAAATTGTCACCACCTACCTTGGAAGCCAAGCATTCATCGAATGCAAGTTGGCTCAGACATGCTACGTCACAGCTCTGTGGGGACGTGTTTCTGCAATGTTCAAAGCTAGAAAAAGGTAAGTGCTCGCTTATTTCAAAGTTGAGTGTTTTGGGTAGACGTGAACACAAGTTGTATACATGTGTTTCCATGGAAAAAAAGAAGAAAAGTGCTGACAGTGCCAGCCTGTTGCAAATAAAATATACTTACAAATAAACTGTGCAACTCATTGCCGTACTGTTCGTGTAAGTGTCCTGATGCACAGTGGCACATTGATTCTGGCATTTATAAACTTTCAACAAGCAGATACAGTGTCTTCATTCTGTAGTAATCAGCCATGTATGGTGTGGTCGGCATTTTAGTAGCAATAGCTATTCGACGAATTGCTCACAGCTCCTCAGGCAACTGCCGTCTGCGTGCGCATGATCACTTGTGAAAAATTTGCATGTTTTTATGGATCAGAGGAGTTATGCAGCTGCATATGCTCAAGCTCAAATGAGACATAAGACTCGGAAAAGCTGAGGATGTGCCGCAATAATTGTTAACAGTGCATCACCACCATAATCATTGCACAGGTTTTACATGCGCGAAATCTCTCTGATTCATCAAGAAATGTGTGCCAGTAAGCATCTTACTAAAGAGACTCACTGTGGCAAATGACTACTTTCGCAGTGCCTGTCTGTCAAACATAGCCTTGGCTTTCTCCAGTAGATCATATTCTGATTCTAAGAAAATCAAAATAGGTATAGGGACTTGGGAGGCTTTGCATTCGATATCAGCTCATGGGCGCACTATAGTTCAGGTAACAACTTAATTTCAACCACGCCGGGTTCCTCAGTGTGCACCCAAAACATGTTGCACTAGCAGCTTTGCCTTCAGAATGGTATAGTGAATTGTAGGTAGTACTTGGCAACCTAATGTCATAGCCACTGAACCACCACAGCAGGTAAACTTACTGCAGCCAGTAATTTAGTGTGTACATTCGAACACGGATATATCGAACCCACATATATGGAATTTTCGGCTATATCGAACTCGTAAATTATTCCCTTGAAAATCATATGTAAAAGTATAGAAATTCACACGTTTATATTGAACGGTATTTTTACCCGCCATCGGATATATTGAACACCGCGCGAGCTGGAAGGCGCGCTTCGGCACTTGCTGTGCCCCGCGGCTTTCGCGGCACCGCGCCTCCGCCAACACCCGATACGCTCGAAAAACGTGAGGGCAAGAGGGCTCTGTGACGTGCTGTTATGGCAGTCGGATCATATGGGTTCCGAGGCGGCGTAAGAAAGACGACCGAACACATTGGAGATCAGGAAGAGACTGCCAGACCCTTTCTTTTTTATTCTCCGAAGCTGCCCGGGCGCGCGCGAGCTCGGCGTCGATCTTCTTCATTTTATTCGCGCGAAAGCGCAAGACACAGACCGAGCGTCGCCTGCTATCGCTCGTGACAGGCTCAGACTGTACTCCTGTTGGACGCGTTCTCCAACTTGCGGAACGACTTTTTTTTTTCTTTTTCTTCTCTCTCTCTCTCTCTTTCTCATGCTTTCTCCGCGTTACCGTCGGCTATTAGAGCAGGAATGAAGTAGCCGGTGTCCTCCTCCTTTCGCCTTTTCTTTTCTTTTTTTAGAGCAGGAAGGAAGGAGCCGGCAGCTTCCTCCTTTTGCCTTTTCTTTCTTTCTTTTTTTTTTTGTTGCTGTTTTGTGAGTTTTGATCAGCCAACCACAGCCCGCGCCTTTCATACATCGCTGCTAGCCCCGCAGGTAGCCCAGGTAGCCATCGCCGCCATCGCGACTGATCGCGAGCGCTTTGTTGGTGAAGTCCACTTCCATGAGTTGTCACATACCACCGCATTCCTCTTTTGCGTGCGTGCTGTGCAAAGGCGCTGCGGACTGCTTGAATTTTCAACTTCTCGTGTAGCAATGGCCAGCATCAAGAAGCGCAAGAACCTTGACTTTGCGACAAAGTTGAAAGCCATACAGTGTGTTGAGGAGGGCGAAAAAAGTTTGGCAGTGGCGGACGACATCGGGATACCACCGAGCACGCCGAGCACCTTGTTGAAAAACAAGGCAGACATCAAGGCAAAGGTGGCAGAGCAGCTAACGTCAGGAGTCTGTTGTGTGCGCGCTCCTGCGATTACGAGCGCATAGACGACACGTTTCGCTAGTTGTCGTCCCTCTTCCCGGCTGCCGTACCACCCAAAGTGTCTGCGGACGATTTCATGGAAGCGGACTGCAATGTTCAGGCTGTTGCGAGCCTCGCTGACGAGGACATTGTAGCTGCGGTCACAGGGACCTAGGATGCCCAGGCCGACAGCTCAAGTGGCGACGAAGATGGTCCAGACAAGGCGGCGGCTACATGCGCGTACTCCGCCGCTGAAGTGGTCGCAGCGTTCGGCTTGATTCGCCGTTGTTGCGGCAACATGGAAGGAACCGGGCTGTCGCACCTGGACAGCTAAGATAAGCAATTTTTTTTCAAGCAGATAAAACATTCTGTTGCATCGTGTGTGCGGAATGAGTCGCCGTTCTTGAATGCGCCGATTGTAGGTGATCATCCGCCACTGGTAAGGTCTCGGGACCTGTATTTTTTTATATCGAATTTTTCATATGTCGAACTAATTCGCGATCCCCTTTGAGTTCGATATATCCGTGTTCGGCTGTAGTACAAAGGAATAAATGCTTTAGGTATCGTATTTTAATGTAACTGAACTTAACATTTTTACTAATCTTCAGGAAGCTCGACTCTGAAGAAGATCCCAAAGGTCCGTGTCAGGCACTCATGGACACCCTTTCGGGACCGGTGAAGTGGGAAAAGTATGCAGAGACTGTCCCGCAGGCCGACTACAGCTCAAAACAGCTACTGTCTTCTGAAGGCCTCAACAAGATGTGGGCAGCCATTCGTGCTGCCTCTGAAAAGCTGGCAGTCATCATTTCCACAAGCTCCGAGAATTTCAGCGAGAAAATCATTGTGGCGGACGTCTTGTTTTTGTTGGAGGTAAGCAGAGCAGGTGGCTTGCAGTATTGTTTCAGTGCGGAGAGTGTGGATCAGCTAGGATTGTTCATTTGTTATCCTATGTTTAACCCTTAATGTTCCTTTTACTGTGCTTCTTCTTCACCACTGAGTGCAACATATTCGACTACCACTAATTGTACAGTGGCATTCATACAGGAGACTGCATTAAGCTTAATCATGCTAACATTTTTAAACACTTCGTTGTAACTTTCTTGCACATGAAAGATGTTGTGTAGTAGTTTTTAAGTGGTCCAGTAAATGTTTCTTTTTTTTTCTGTCGCAGAACATGCTTGATACAAAAGTGCATGGTATGAAATTGTGCAGGAAGAAATATAATTTCCAACAGTAGTACTTGTCCCAAAAGACATGTTTCCTGAATAGTATATATTTTTTTCTTAATCCACAAAAGAGCTTTGTCACAAAAAAAGAAAAACCTGCGTAAGAATATTGTCACAAACGAGTGCTTAATTGGGCACCCGTCACCTATTTAAAACGGTAGCGTGAAATCCCGGCGCCAGCGGTTACCCGTAACAGAGCGCGCGCAACGAAAAACAAGTATCAAAACACACCGCAAGCGTGCCTCCTCACCCACTCGAAACAGCCGCCGACAGCCAACAGTCTCGGATCAAACGCCTGGCAAAGTCTGGAAACATCACGAAAGAAAACATGATGCAATGCTGAGTGACGTCACAGCAAGCGGAACCAGCGAGAAGAATCTAGCCCTTTCCCTAGCTTTGGCGGTGCCACATGCCGAAAAAGACACTTGAAGCTTCTGGAACCCTGGAGCGAGAAGATATAAATGTGCAGCAATGGTTGGTTTGTAGTCGGTCCAGAGGTGGTGAAGAAATTATGTTGAGTGTGGTTTGGTTGGCCAAAGAAGACGTGTTTTATGATTTTGTGCAGTCAGTTGATCTGGAAGAATTGGGTGACGACGCCGTGTGAACAGTGAAATTTAGGGGTGTGCGAATATTCGAAATTTCGAATATTTTTCGAATAGTGTTTGCTATTCGATTCGATGCGCACTGGAATCTTACTATTCGAACTATTCGAACTTCCCAAAAACAAATACAGTCAACGCCCGATTAAAAGTGACCCCTTCAGATTTTCAATATGCTTCACCTCATTACACTTTCGTATGGTGGCAAAGCTGCCTTTCAAGCTCCGTTAGGGTCGAACTTCGCCAAGAGACAGTCCGTCCAATTGGAAGTGGTCCCTAGATTTTCAGTATGCTTCACCTCATCACATCCCGGTATTGCGGCAAAGCTGCCTTTCAAGCTCTGCTACGGTCGCAATGTACAAACTCAAGAAAACGCTGGTTCCAACATGGAGATGAAAGATGTGGCAGAGGTGGGGGCTCAATTAATGCTGCTTTGGACCTGAAATTTGGGCAGGAAGTCCGAAAAATCAGAAGCCAAAGCTTTTTAGCATCCAAAATTTCAGATGTTCTTATATATCGACGTCTACAAGGCTGATTTGGAACTCCGGACTTGAAGGGAGCACACCCTTGTCTGCCACATCAGTTGGGCTTCAACAGAAGTTGAAAGAGGAGGAGAGGCTGAGGAAATGGCATCTTTGCCTATCACGTGTAAAGTGTTGCCTATCACGTGTAAATGCTTGTAATGCCTTAACTGAGAATATATTTTGTTTGTGTTATCAACTCTTGGCTCTGACTCGGTCTTTGGACCACAACCGGCTTTCGCTGGCACACTAAGAGGACCTACTTTAAATTGTCCGCGCTTTCGTGGTGCATCTTGAGGAGTCTATACGTCAGCCCTTAGAATCTGCCCGTCGATTGCCTTCCCATTAACGGGACAAGTGTAGGCTTGTGTGAATATTCGAGCACTTTGAATATTCGAACATATAATATAATATTCGAACTCGCTTCGATTCGAATTTAAATTATTGAAAATTTCAAAGTACTCGAAATGAACGAATAGGTGTATACCACTTGTAACCGCCCTGCAAAGGTGGTTTCACTGCAATGGAAGGGTGCTATAACGTGAATAGACCTTTCCAGGGAAAATCCGCACTGCCGCGAAGCCCTACTTCAAGGTTAAATGATATCATTTCCCTCACACCGATTCATCATTTTTTTAAGTGTAAAAACTTGTTATACCGGCTTGTATGCTCCAAGTATAGTAAATTTTAAAACTTAACATATTTTACAGGTTATCATTTGCATTCTACCGAAACCCAAATCCTGCTACTCTTCAAAGTTGCTTCCACTTCCTTTGAACCAAAAAGAATGACATTTGCACATGCCTTGTTACAATTAAAAAAAAAGTGCAGGTTGGTGGGGTCATGACAAATATGCTTGTTTTTCTTTATAATGTGTGATATATACTATTCGAATTCGATTCGAAATTATGCTACCAAAATCACTATTCTCTTCGAATTCGCTTCGAACCTAAAGTTTACTATTCACACAAGCCTAGACAAGTGACAAATGTCAGCATTGAATTTCAGAGAAATTAAAGTGAACTGTAGTCAAAATATACGTTTTTGATACAAGGGTTACAAGCAGTATTGCAGCTAACATAATTTTTTTATGAAAAGAATGTTTTGACACATATACAAAAGCTTTAGCCCTAATAACTTAGGCCCAGTACAATGCCCAAAACTACCAGCTGTCCTCTAGGGCAAAACTACTCTGGGCAGCCACTGGCAAGTGACCCTTCCTGAAGGATGTTGACAAGCGGCATATAGGAGCCACTATAACCTCGAGAGCATGCCTGAATAAAAGTTTTTGTAGAAGAAAATGAAACTCCTTGCTGATATCTGACAAGCCAGTTTTCTTTTTTTCATGTTCATGCTACTGCCATTCTCTGAATAGTCTCCTGCAGATGCATCAAAATCATGTAGAGAAGTGCTGTTTCCATGAAACAGTGGCACAGAATGTCTAATGTTATCTTGGGGACCATAGGCTCTTATTACACCGATGATTCCCTGACTTTGTTGGTGCTGATATATTAATTGCATGGTAGAAAAGGACCATTGAAAATCTAAGCTAACTACCGTGCCCATAAATCACTAGATGGGTGCAGCTCTCTGAGAGTGCACAAAAAGCAGCAAAATACAAATTTGCAACTGACAGTAGCAGCTTATATCGATGAGAATATGTGTGGGCAAAAAAACGTTAACGTGGCCTTTCTACAAAGCAAGATAAGTCTGCCTCTCAGAACATCAAATGGGCAGCTACCAAGTTTGGACAAGTAAAAGAAATGGTTCAGTAGTTCAACACAACACTGAGCTTCCTAGAATCAATTTAATTTATGTTGCTCAAGCAGGTTAGCTAACGCCTACAACATCCCATTGAAAATACTATTCATGGTAATATGCACATAAACGCTACATTGGGTATGCTTGTAAGCAATGCTGTGTTGTTGCTCCCTTTTTCTCTCAGGCTTTGGATCACCTCCCCCTGGGCAGCCTGTTTCCAGGGAACCAGTTACGGTGTATGCTTGGCCTTCTTGCCGTCATCTTTGTGCTTGAGGGAGCAGCAGAGAACAAAAGTGGCCCCCTTTGGGAGAAAAGACTGGCAGCCGTGAAAAGTGCAGTGGGAACCTTCTGTGCACTGTTGCAGAGCCCCAGGAGGTCCTGGCTTCTTGACTTTGTCAATGGAGGAGCCCTGATAAGCAGGCTTGTTGCAGCCTTCCAAGGCAACCTGTGTCAGGCAAGCTGTCCTCACAATACTCATTTTAAAGGGCCCCTAAACCACCCAGAGGCCGAAATTTAGTTGTGGTAGGGAAGTTGTGCACGAGTCTACAATGAGCACGTAGCCGTGAAAATTTTTCGAAACTGTGCCGTAATAGCGGAGTTAGACGCGTTTGATGATCGAAACGCGGCTACCAATCCTTTCGCTCTTTCCTTCGCCACCCTCCGCATCATCGGCTGGTCTCCTCTCCCAAAGCCGCTTTGCCCTCCTCGCCGAACGCCCCTTCCAATCTCACGTGACATACTGTCATCGCTGACGCACTCTTCGAAACAGCACGCACTTCCGGTCGGTCGCCGTGACCGCGACTCCGTCAACTCCGTGCTTCTCGGCTAACCGCTGTTGTTGCCGTGCCGGCCCGTGCTGCTACGAATCGTGCCGGTATAGGCTTCCCAAGCATCGCTTAGTGGAACTGCTGCTCTTGACAGGCAGTGCCATCTCTTTCAAAAAAATAGAAAGTGGGAGCATGCAACGAGCGTTCTCCGTTCTTGACGCCGCGCCGCCGCTCGCTTCCGCGCACGTGCAGAGCTCTTGTGGTACATTCGCGTCGCCTCACAATCTACTGCCTGCAGCGCGGCTTCAAAAAGATCTCCGAGCTGGACAGGCACTTCCAAAAAGCGAACTTGATAAAAGGAGAAAGGCTCGTCAATCACGTTTAAGGTGAAGAGCAGATGATCGACGACAGCGACGGTCAACTCAACGTGAAATGCATTTTCAAAGTCGCAATAACACCCTGTAGGACCTATACCTCGATGTACGGCTCATTTTGTCATGTTGAAAATACGTAATGGTCCATATGAACTGCGAAGTGAAGCCGTGCACGCTATCGATCTTGTGTGTTGTGGAGTATGAAGCATATGATTATTGTTTTGATATGGCATGCTTGCAGTAGCAGCCATGTACTTTCGTGAACAAACGTTTGCGGCGTGCGAAAAAAAGAAATTATACGGCCATGGCACTAGAAAAACCTGAGAAGGTTAGAGTCAAGTCCTCCGTGCCGCTGGAGCATCACCCGCCGATTTAGACGCGAGGCAGCTAGCTGAGCTTTAACCACTGCGAGGAAAGTTGAACTGCCCGCCTGATTTTTTTCGGGTCTCGCGTCATGCTTGCACTCTCTTTTTGAGAATATCGACATTACAGGTGTATAAAACCTGCTGCACAAACACGTTCGTTCCGGTGTGATAAAGCAGCCTTCCCGAAGTGTAAATTGCAGGCGCCGAACTTTTGACAATATGCAGAGTTCAGTTGAATTCAACTCACCGCGCAACGCTAATTGCGGTATAACGCTAGTGTGAACGTTCGACAACGACGGGTAGGTCTCACGAACACGGGGAATCAAAACACAAAGTTGTTTCAGCTACAACCGTAACTGGACTTTCACAGTGCGAGAAGACAGCAAGTAATCTTTACTGTAGTCATTGCGTGCATGCGCTGCGTTACGTACTGATACAGGTAGTCGAAACAAACGAAAGCGGTGAACTGAGACAGCCAAAACAGAAGGCGAGACAGTGCTATCAACAAGGACGTACTTGATTCTCCTTGCTGCGGTGATCCACGCTTGTAGCCTTTATTTCTCGTGCGACATGCCCGGGAACCAATACAGTTTCACACGTGAATCGTGTGCCTTGGTGTTGTCTGCACTGTTGTGGCAGCCCACGACACAGCAATACTTCGGACCTCGCTTCCGCGGGGTCGGTTCTGCCAACGCGGAAATGCAGCTTTGTGCAGCAAGCCTCTCGGTTCAGCATACCAAGCTGCCAGCACGGCACCCCAGTTCTTCGCACCAACTGTGAAACGCGCAGACGTGCGCGCGCGTTCTTGCTGCCGACAAACAGGCTGAGTCGGCCGCGCATGCCCCCAGTTGCACCAGAGCTTCTCTCCAGAGCCTCAGCGCGGAGCTGTCATCACGCCGCAGACTTGAGCTTGAGTTCCCTATAGACCCCATGTTGCACACGCGCCTTCAAAGGATCGCCAACATGGTGGAAGACTGGAGCCAAACTCCTGCAGCAGGCATGGGTCGTAATGGTAGTCTTCGGCAGCGAAGTGGCGCCCACAAACACATTCCGTTGCGCTTTCATTGTGCCATAACTCCGATGTGCTCAAGCCAGGCATTTCGCAAGGTGACATCACGAGGTAACACGTGTCGCGTCTTTTCGTTTTTCCAGTCGGCGCTCTTGCAGCCAAGCACCGCACACCGATGCGTGAAAGCCATCGCAAAACACTGTCGGGTTCAGTCCGCGCAGCTTATCAGACCGCTAGGCGTGACTGTGCTGGTACGCAAGTGATTTGGCAGTTGCATTATGGCCCGCTCACGCTAGCGGCACGGCAGCTCGCTGTTTGCCGTTCTCAGGCTGCCGTGCGTACGTCAGCCGTTCTTTGTTGTTCGAAGAATAGGTCCGAGACCCATTTTCGCCGTTCTCCGGCAGCTGCAGAGCGACGTGGCCATTCAGGCATGGTTCTAGCCATAGAGTTTCTTACAATAGTACCTAGAGCGGAATCTGGCACTAGTGTCTACGCGGGCTCCTTGAACGGCGCTTCAACCACCATGGGAATGATGGGAAGTACAGGCTTCAGATTTGCTTTGGATGGATTAGGTTCTTGAGATTCGCGACGCTCGTTTGCCGAGTGTAAAACAAAGCGATATGAAGTTACTTCCAATTAAAACTTGCTCCATTCTTTTGTACGTAAAACTTATTGCAAAAAGATTGCACGACTGTGAGATAGAACTGAAACCTGAACAGATTTAACCACCAGGGTATGCATTACTCTGCAATTGTGTTCCAAATTTGGCATCACAATATAGTGAATTATTTTCATTACAACACGTAAAACAAACATGCTTGTTTTTCCGTCAAAAGTGCACGTTATCTATTTATGGAAATAACAGTACTGTATTGAGAGAGAAACACTTAACGTATCGTCTGCTGCGATGCCAGGTGCGTCTGTCCAAGTGGTCTGCCCCCAACCCATCTCTCGTTTTGTTGTGAAGTCGAGTCAGAGGAGCGTGATGGTGCATCTACTTAGTTTCGCCGTCCTTTCGCAGTCGATTTGAAAGAGTTTAGACAAGTAGCGCTTATCACAAAACGTGAACTCTATGCAATTTTCTGCACTAGAATGGGACGTTACATCTATGCACAGCGGTGAGTGCACGACGCTTTGCTAAAACTGTCAAATAGTACAACCTGTAAAGCTGAGAGAGAGAAGAGGGAGAAAGGAAAGACAGGGAGGTTAACCAGAAGCAGTCTCCGGTTTGCTACCCTGCACGTGGGAAAGGGAAAGGGGATGTAAAAGAATGAAAGAGAAGAAGAAGAGTTTGTGACGACAGCACGCGACAAAATACTACAACAACAATAAAAAAACAAACAAACAAAATGAAGTCATAACAGCAGTCCAAGTACTACACAGCAACATCAGTCATTTTTCTTCCATCAGTCATTTTCTTCCATCAGTCACAGTTTGACATTTAGTCTGGTTGCTTGGAGAAACCGCAACAACGCCTTCAGAGCGGCTCGTGCTGAATACCGGGTAGGCCAGGGCCCTAGGATTTTCTTCTCCGTGAGAGGGCGGTTGTCCAGCTGGCCTAGTGCGGCTGAGAGGGCCGCTCTTTCGGAGTTGAAGCGAGTGCACTCACAAAGAAGGTGCGCGACTGTTTCGCTGCACCCGCAGACTTCACATGACGGGCTCTCCGCCATTCCAATAATAAAGGAATATGCATTTGAGAAGGCCACTCCCAGCCATAGACGGACCAGCAAGGTGGAGTCACGTCGTGATAAGCTGGACGGGATGCGTAATTCAAGATCAGGGTCCAAGGTATGCAGCCGTGCACTTGTAAATGTCGATGATTTCCACAAGTTCAACGTTATACGACGAGCTAGCACACGAAGCTCTTTTGCGGCGTCCGATCTTGAGAGGTGATACTGCTGACACCGTCGTGAGCGGATCGGGCAGCTGCGTCCGCTTGGTCATTTCCCTGAATTCCACAGTGACTAGGCAGCCACTGGAATATTACTTGGTGCCCTTTTTCTATTGCTGCATGGTGGATTTGCCTAATTTCCCCGACGAGCTGCTCATGTGAGCCATGACGTAAAGCAGAGGGTAGACTTTGGAGGGCTGCTTTGCTATCGCAGAAGATCGACCACGAAGTAGGTGACTGCTCCATGACAAATTGAAGAGCAGCACGGAGCGCTACTAGTTCAGCAGCTGTAGTTGAGGTTGCGTGATACATTTTGAGCTGTATTGTGGTAGCTCTTGCAGGAATTATTACGGCGGCGGTTGAGCTTGCAGTCATAACTGAACCATCAGTGTAAATATGGGTGTGAGTGATGTACACCTCATGTAAATACAGTAGTGCAGCCTGTTTAAGGGCAACCGATGACATTCTTCTTTTCGTCGTAATTCCAGGTACGGTAAGGCGCACTTCGGGTCGATGTAGGCACCATATAGGTGAGGATGGTCTTGCTGCAGGCGTATAGTTCGATGGCAAAAAAGTACTGTGGTCAGCAATAATGCGGCTGAATGTTGTATGCGGTCTTTGTGCAGGTAAAGATGCCAGATGGTGCGAAGGTACCCGGGCAAGGTGTCGAATATGAGCCCTGAGGGTATCAGTGGTTATGTACGTTGACACAGGATGGTCTCCTGCAATGACGATTGTTGCCGCTGTAGACGCACATTTCGGAAGACCGAGGCATGTCCTTAAAGCTTGAGCTTGCAGGCCCTGGAGTGCATTCAAATTTGTTTTGCAGGTATTTCCAATCACAGGAAGACTGTACCTCGCAAAACCGAGAAATAAGGCATTGTAGAGCTGTAGCATAGACTTTACTGATGTGCCCCACGACTTTCCACCCAGAAACTTGAGAAGATGCGCTATGGTAGTCAGCCGTCTCTTCATGTACAAAACGTGTGGCGTCCATGATAAATCGCGGTCGATGATTACGCCTAAAAAACGGTGCTTCCGGTCGTGGGCAACTGCGTGCCCATTGATCGTTATTGTGTACTGCCGCATTGCCTTGCGTGTAAATGCGACAAAGCAGCAGTTCTCGGGTGACAGTTCTAGATTTTAATTTTTCAAGTACAACGAGGTCAGCGTAGCTGCCTTTTGTATCCGGGCTCGTATTTGTAGGCGTGTCACTGCAGATGCCCAGATGCAGATGTCGTCTGCATATATAGACACATGGACTGTATTGGGCAAACATTTCGTGAGGCCAACGAGCACAAGGTTGAATAGTGTCGGGCTTAACACACCACCTTGTGGCACTCCACGTCCTGTCTGATGGTAAGATGTGGCGCCTTCCTCAGTGACCATGAAAAAACTTCTACCAGTCAAATAGCTGCGTATCCACTCGAATGTTCGGCCACCAATTCCGACTTCAGTCAACGCGTCTATTATTGCGCCATGCGTTACATTGTCGTAGGCTCCTTTTATATCGAGGAACAATGCTGCTGTGAGGCGTTTCAGGCGTTTCTGATGTTGGACAAACGTGACTAAGTCAATCACGTTGTCAATAGAGGAGCGCCCACGTCGGAAGCCTGCCATGGAGTCTGGGTAAACGCTGTACCATTCCAGATACCACTCCAAGCGTGTCAGCACCATCCTTTCCATAACCTTCCCAATGCAGCTGGCTAGAGCAATGGGTCGGTATGATGACAGATCTAGCGGCGATTTGCCAGGTTTAAGAAGCGGAACCAAGCGGCTGCACTTCCATTCTGGCGGCACCAAACCCTTCCTCCAGGACTCGTTGTACATACTTAGCAGCATGCGTCGCGCCTTCTCTCCAAGGTTTCCGAGCGCTGAATATGTCACACCATCAGGCCCCGGAGATGATGAGCGCCTGCAGCTTGCCAGTGCCGCTTCAAGCTCCTCCATTGAGTACATGAGGTCCATGCGGGAGTCCCGGGACGCAGGAGTGGCGCATTGTATAGGTGCACATGTAGCCTGAGTGCCAATTAGTTTCGCACAGAATTCTTCAGCCACCTCAATCTCTCTTCGACCCTGTTTCAGAGCGAGAGACTTGAAAGGGAAACGCTGATGCGGTAGATCACGAAGTCCGCGAACGGTCCTCCATATTTTAGACAAACGCTGACGTGGATCCAAGGACTCACAGAATAGCTTCCATCTTTTAGATTGAAGTGCGTCAATACGGCGCTGAATCTTCTTTTGCAGCCGTCTTGCCTCTCTGAGGTCGTGTATTGATTTCGTTCGTCTGTACCTTCTTTCCGCGCGTCTGCGAATCGCCCGTAGGCGCTGTAATTCGGCTTCAAATTCATTATAATTCGGAAAAGGCTGAAAGGTGCGCGTAGCCTCTTTTATGGCATTGCGAATTTCATTGTCAAAACCTGTTGGAAGCGTACCTTCACAGGTTTCCTCCATGTGCAGCCGGAACGCCGACCAGTCAGTAGTTCGTCGGAGAGCGGTAGAGGTGCCCTTGGATAGCCCCTTTATCTTCAGATAAGTAGGAAGATGGTCACTTCCATGAGATTCGATATCCGCGAACCATTTTACGTGTCTTTCCAAATGCCAAGAGACCATGGTCAAGTCCAAGCAGCTGCTGTATGTAGTTCCCCGCAGATATGTCGGACTACCATCGTTGAGGCAGCATAGATTGTGCTGTGTCGCAAATAATGCCAATCTTCTTCCCCTAGAATCCATCTTCACGCTGCCCCATAGTGGATGATGGGCATTAAAATCTCCAGTGAGAATCCAGGGACCAGGCGTTGATGTTAACACGTGCAGGCGTTTGAAATCAAAGTGGCTTGAAGGAGAAATATATACTGCAACAAGAGTGAATGTAATCTCCTTCGTTTTCACTGTTAGGCAAACGTACTGGTTGCTATTGTCCGGTGGCACTGGGTGCTCCACGTATGTAAGTTCACATCTAATATACACAACAACCTTGCTTCGTTCACCGCTGGTCGATGACAAGAATGCCTCATAACCAGATATGCGGAGAACGGTCTGAAAGTTCGGTTCACAAATTACGAGAATCGGGAACTGATTCTCGAAGACGAAGGGCCTAAAGTCAGATATTCTGGGTTTGAGGCCACAGGCATTCCATTGAAAAAGAGACGCTTTCTTGACTTCACTGCGGAAACACATCAATGAGTGGGCCATGACTTCAAACGATGGTCTCAAGCACTGGGGTCAGAGCATCCAGTACCTGTAGAGCGCTGCGAGCAGCCGGAGTATCCATGTTCGTCAGTAGTAGGCGCATGACATTCGTGAGAGACCTTAGCATGGTGATCACTTGTGAGTCTCTCTCTCGCATGTCGTCACCAGCTGCGACATTAGAGTTCAGTGGGCAAATGCCCTGCTGTGGCTCCGATGCTTGACATGTCTGCGGTAGTGCTGGCCATACCTCACCTGACGAAGCCGCGGCGGCATAACCGCTTTTCGTACGGATGGTCTTGTCTATATTTGGGTTGGTTAGAGGAGGAGGACGTGGAGGGGTGGAAGGAGTCGCTGCAGGACGTGACCTCTCCCTTATGCCAGACGATGACCTTCGTTTACGTGGACGTCGACGCCTTATGGCGGTGGCAGCATCTCTGTGTGATGATCCGTCACGGACCATCTTCCTCAATATCTGCTGCTCCTTCTTTAGCTGCGGGCACTCTTTCGAGGATGCAGCGTGAGGACCCTGGCAATTGGGACACTTGAGCTCAGTTGCACGGCAAGTGTCAGAGTCGTGTGACTCGGAACACCGTGGGCATACTGCTGAATGTCGACATACTGCGCTGACGTGTCCGATCTTCTGACATCTTCTGCATTGCCGGGGCTTGGGTATGAAGGGCCGTACCGCATGCCGAAAGAGGCCTACCTTAACATGGGATGGTAGGGAGTCACCTTTGAAGACGAGTCTCACACAATTCGAACTGCCAAGGCGTCGAGTGTGTAGTATGGTAACGCCATCTGTCGCTGGCTGGATCAAAATCGGCAAGTCGCTGTCGATAATTGCTGCGTCAATGTCGTAGACAACCCCAGCGGTGGTGTCGTTGCTCTGTGGAACGACGTAGTGGACGTTAACATCGCCGAGGGTTTTTATTTTCATCAGAGCGTCGAGTGGCTATCTAATTTTATAACAAAGCAATGGACATCAAATGTGCACCGCTATGATACAGGCGTCATGTCGCGTTAACGTCAATTGCGGTTCGAGTGTTAGCTGCAGTGTTATAGCACTCTCATAAATATTATGTTTGCATTCCTATGATTCAGCAAGCTATATTCAAGCGTTGCTCGACCCCTGAGGAGTGTGCTATCGAAAGTTACCTAGGATATTCACATCAGCGCACCCCAAAGTGCACTTCGTTTTCATAATACTGACGTACGCGTTCTAACGTGAGTGTTGACGATGTGTCAAACCATAAGTTACCCTTCAAACGCCAGTGTAGTAGACGTGCCTGGTAAGCCCACGATTAGCACAGAACTACTACACCCATTAAAACACGTCGATCAACCTCCTAACGCTTGCCTCAACGCCAAAAATGAAGCATATATAACTACTAGCTGACTGCTTCGCATTTCACCGGTTCTGACGAGGCATGGGGTCTGCCGATTTTTTTATTAGTGAATATGTCCACCTTTATTTCTAAGAGTGTGGATAGGAGGCTGGAGAGACCGGTGGAAAGACGAACAGGAAGGGGAAAACATAAAACAGCCGGTGCCTTTGGTGTATGGTAGAAGTGCACTATATGGCTAATGAAGGGCAGCTTGCCCCTCTGAAATCTTTTTTCTTTGTCTTATTGCTCTCTCGAATGCGAGCCGTGAAGGCGAAAAAAGAAAATCGCGCATCTATTAAACGCAAGAAAATGAGCAGAATCTTATTTTAAAGAAGATATCTCATAATATGCTCGACGCCAATAGCGCTTCCGGTTGCGACGTCATTTTTGTATTTGTTGCTGTTGTCCCCACGATACGCAGGTTGCGACGGTTGCAACGATCCTCCTCTGTCAATTGACATCTGGGTTTTTATGGCAGCTTGGCTACCAGTTTGCATATACCTTGGCCGGAACAGCTGCCTAGCGAGGAAGGATATCCAGGAAACGCTTGCCTATTGGCCACGCTTGAAGGAATGGATAGCCGGGTGTGTTGGTTCTGCATAATTTGAAGTGTAAGGCGCTGACGACCACAACGGACAGGGCGCCCCGTGTGTGTGTCGCCAAGGTCTGTGTGCACGTAGACTCTTCTCCGTTCGTTGTCGTCGCAAAATGACACTTCAAAATAGGGCTATGCTTGGTTATTCAGCCCTGGGATATATTGCGCCCAAAACAGACGTGTTTTCCTATAGGTAACCACAGAACAGAGCTGACGCGGCTCGCTGGTTGCCATTTGAAAAATGACCATACTGTTACCAAAGCGGAACACCTTATTGTCTTCCGTAGAGCTGCTTCAACTCCGATTCCTGTAGCAGTACTGTCTTGTACCAAACTTCATCTTCCTTAACTGTAAAGAGTCAGACAAGAGTTCTTTTATCAGCCGAATAGTTACATGTAGAAAATAGCGAAGGTGAAACACTGAATACCTTCGAATGATCAATCTTTCTTCGACAACAGTGCTGAACTATTGATGTTAAGTCGCTATAATAGATTTGTTAAAACAAGAGAAAGTAAAAGTCACTGTTTCATTTTTAATGAGGCCACAACCGCAGCACCCGAGTATTAGTATGGCATCACGAATTTTAGCCTCTTTTATCCTCATTTGGCAACGTCTCAATAAGGCATTCTGAAACTTGCCACGTTAAACCTATGGCTCCGTCAAAACACTTTGTAATTGACGATGTTATTCGTTTTTGCAGACGTACAATAATGTAGGGCCTAGCAGACGCCGTCAAAATATGCGACTTCACAACGATTTGCTGGGGCACTTCAAGATGGTGTCACCACCAGCAGTACTTTCATTTTGCGCGAATTCTGGGTTACCAAGCGTCTTGGAGCAGGGCGACAGTGGGTGTTTTTCATATTTTCAAAGGATAACTTACTCATACAGGTTAAACACATTGTGTTACACGTACTTAAAGTGCGCGAAAAGACCAGTACAAAAGCAAGAAAACACAGACAACAACACTGCGCTCGTGTCGTCCTCTGTGTTTTCTTGCTCGTGTCCTGGTCTTTTCGCGCAGTTTAACGTACGTATAACAGCAATGAACCAACTAGCCCACCAGAACGTATTATTAAACACATTTTATCTGCTGTCTCCGTTTAACATGAGCTCGTAGTGTTGGAAGCCTTTACTGCTCGTTTCACCAAGGTCATACATTATCACTACTAGGTATCCTCCACCGATATATAGTTCCTAGCTGGCCACAAGACAGGCATAATTTCTTACGGCGTGAATGACACTACAATGCTCTCCAGTTAGCGTAATGTGGCTGTATACTTTCAACAGGGGCAAAAATAGTTACGGAAAAGGCAGGGTACGGAGACTACGCACATCCTTTTGCTCATTTTAGCGTTCCGTGCGATAAAATAAAGCAAAATAATTGCAAAAAATATCATTGACGCAATTCTTTCTTTCCCTCGTGTTTAGTCGTTCCCACGGGCTTGTAGTGTATCATGTAATCGTGGAAATGCAAGGCGTGTGCAAGCGAATGAACGAACTTATCTCTTTCTTTTAGTTGAGATCTCAGCAGCCGTAAGCAACCGAAAGTTTCGAAGTCAGCATGCCACTCTGTTGTCTGCAAACAACGCACCTTGCAGAATGCATCACGTAGTGCAAGACAGCGGAAGAAACAATACAGTAACAGTGGTGAGGTTGACTAGAATAAGTATGTGTCGGCAAGTCTTTTTTTTTGTGCAGAGACACTTGACAGAGAGGCACGTTCCACAAACGCTAGTCTTGACACCACAACCTCAGATTCCGTGGACCAGGTCGCGGGAACGAATCCCGGCCGTGGCGGCCTCAATTTGGTGAAGGCGAAATGCTTGAGTCCCGTGTACTAGATTGAGGAGCACGTTCAGAACACCAGTAGATAAAAATTTCCGGAGCCATCCACTACGGGATCCCACATAATAATATCGTGGTTTTGGGACGTAAAACGCCAGCATAATTATTATTAGATTCCTTGGACCGAGCCATAAGCCTCGAGAGCAACCTACGCGGCCGCGCAAATGGCGTCTGGTGATAGAAGCAGGGGGACACTTCTTTTGCCACCTGCTACATTCCGAGCAGCATAGCTGCATATTATTTATACTATGCCGCGTAGCACGACGCTCTTGAATGATTAGCTGCATTTCTTTTCTACTGTGAGTTTCTAAATCACCTCCACAATCAAGAACTTAGGGAACGGTTAAGTTTGATGTACAGTCGCAATCTTTTTTGAGAGTGAACACAGCAGCGCGTGGCTTTGTGTGCTGCTAGTGCGTTAGACGTCACGTCAATGTATGTGTGCGCATGCGCGAGGAGGGTAGCTTCCTTTCGCGCGCATCACGTCATCGGAGTGCTCGTTTGTCGTCTGCTAGCTTCGGTGGTGACCGCATTATGACGGCTACTAAAATTTTGCTGCTCTCAGTTGAAACATTGTGCTTCTTATGTTTGGCGTGTCACCTGGCTTTCGTCCTTGTCTTTGCTCTGTCTTCTTGTAGTCGTACAACGAACAGGCAAGGAAACACGAACAACGAACTGTTATTTGGCGCACTTTTCAGAAAAATTGACGCGTTTAAGGAAGGAGTATCAGTAAACTGGTGATAATTTTGTTCATGTTGTATTAGTATTTTTTCATGTCCCCCTTTGCAAAAACACTGCTGCCATTCTAGAGGGCAGTGACGACTACAGCGCTGGCACAATGTTATGGTGCGCTCGAAGATTCTCGCACTCTTCGCGAGCGGCTACCGAGAGCTCTTGCGCAGTCGCCGCGTTAAAGGGTGTCGCACTATCGCTCCTTTTATGTATATTCCTGTGTATAAATTTCACAAAATGTTTGCGCAGGCCAGAAGAGCCCAGCGATCCTACTGTTGTCTAAGTGATATTTCACTACTTTTGCAGTGTGTACCGGCATCAGGTCATGCTAGAACACAAAATGCGCGTCGGGGAAAGCGCCAAACTTAAATAAACGATGATCTCCAGAATGCAAGCAAACGATAACGCATTTTCAAGTTCATTTTCGCATCGTGTGGAACGTAACCGCATGTTCTACATTGTTACTACTTTGAAGCCAACGGCTTTCTTACTGCAGTATATGTGTGCAGCAGACGACACGCGCTTGCTTACCTGAGGCAATGCGCACGGTAGAATTCTCGCACGCAATGCTTCTCGCTGCGGCCTCTTAACTGCGCTGCGGGCTCGGAAAGCCGCGCGCTCCCGTGTTCACTCTCAAAAAGATTGCGACTGTACAGCCGTCAGCACGCTTAACACGAACGCTCCTTAGCCTGGCTGGACTGGTTTTTACTGGTGCCTGCCGCGAAGTGCTGGGCGCTTTGCTTGGACAGAACGCTCGCTATGCTTGGACAGAACGTAAACATGCATTGATAACATCTCGGCAACAGAACTCAAAGGTACGCGGCTCTGGCTTCAATGAAACTGTTTCGGCCCACGCTGCGGAGCGTTCGTGTTAAGCGTGCTGACGACTCCATCTTCTATATACCCAGAGCCGTCCCAGAGAGGGTAATGATCTGGAAATAATAGTGTAGCTCACTGGGCCAGGTGGTGTGAAAATACCGTATGTTAAAGAGCGGACGTCTCGCCAAGCGTGTTAACAGGAGTCTACGCATCTTTAAAAGCAAAGAGCAATCAATCTTGGGCTTTATGCGGGAGACTTCGAGCTCATGTAAGCATCATTTTAGTTGAAGGAAAATTTACACGTCACTCACATGTGCAGGCTTGTGGTCTTAGTCGCCGTACGGTAAGTACATCGAATAATGTGATGTGCTGGAGACGGCAAAGAATGCAGCAAACAAACTGGGAAATACTGAAATATTTATTGAGCGAACTGCGAAGCAAATAAAGCTCACTGCGCAAGCGAACAGCAGGTTGAGTGCCCGATAGCGTCGGTGGTTGATAATTTGATCAGCTCGTGAAACCCATCGGCATGGCCACATACATCGGCGATGTGGCGTCGTACCTTCCAGAATTATTACCAGAGCTCGCAGAACTTGCCCGGTAAACTATACTGGCATTGTGCGGATGATCTTATCAGAACATTCAAGAATAACCGTGAACGTTCTCATAAAAGCTGGCGTGGCCTGTGCCGAGCGATAGTTCTTGTAAGTGATCTAGGCAGTAGTAGACGGTGAAAAAAAAAATTGTAGTGACTTAGTTCGGCTATGGTAGGATATACGTAGCGTGACCTAAGTTTCAGCTGATTATTCTATAACCCGCGCCACGGTTTCACCCCACTCAGGCGCCGCCGCTTACCTCAACGTTTCACACACGGCACTACTTAGCGGCGTCTTCCACACACCTCGCACACATATCCAAACGGCTTGTTTACGAAGTCCGTCTCGAAGGTCTGAGTCGCACTGGCGCTTTCGCATAGTTTCACCCTATAGTCAGTCGATCGGCGAGCGTTGACGTCATCGACGGCGTCTTGTTGCTGCTGCAGAGATGGTCGGGGTCGTCGCTAAGCATCCTGGCGATGCCGCTTTCCTAGACGTTCCTCCCTTTCCTGCACTTTCTCCGCAGCACGTTTAGCCTTGTGCCGTTCATTGTTCCTTCGCTCAACCGCTAATTGCCAGGCAACCACTTCGGGATCCGATGAGTTTAGCTTCTCCGCTCTTCTGCGCCGGTGAGCAGCATTTGCCCTCTCCTCCTCCACGGCCATAGCACAATGGCAAACGCCAGCCAGAGGTGCTATCAAGGGGCTCCAGCATAGCGTCAGACTGCGACTGCACAGCGAAGGCGCAGAGCTGCGCGCGCGCCGTCTGCCGCAGCTATGACGTCACTCCTCTGGAATGCGCAGACCGTCGAGTCAAGCGCGACGGCGGCGGAGAGCGCGGAGGTGGCGGCTTCGTTGCGCCTGCTGTGTGACATCACTGCTTCTCGCGCATGCGCAGCGCGGCTCTTGTAAGCGCACGAGAAACTGCTCCGGCTCAGCCAGTGTAGCTAACGCTACAAAACAAGTACGCGTGTCTATGCACCATTCTGAAATACCGTTGAATCAATACTGCAAATAGAACACAAATGCGAAGAAAGAAAACTCGATGTGCTAGAGAAACCAGAAATGTAAAGTAAGTAAAAAGTAATGCTGGGTGTTTTCAGATGAGAACGATGGTGCATGTCCGTGGACCTCCTTCAATTTCGCTGACAAAAAGAATATTTTGCGTTTCGAGTCCCCAGGGCCATGACACCATTCCTGGTTTTGCGAAAAAAGAAATTTCGCCTTAGTAAGAAAAATCGGAAATGTCCATATACTCAGCAAACCGTCTTTTGGGGGGAATTGCGCGAAAATGGTATTTTGACGACGTCCTAAAAAATAAATATAGCAGCTGTGAGTCTCAAAGTTTGCTTGGCATACTACTAGTAACGTATGTTTACAAAAATTGTAATCTTGCAGTTTCTGTCCGGTATTTTATGGGAACAAAAACGATCGCAAGTACGGCACATTGCTCAGTAAAGGTCTAGTAGTCTAAGATTTTTTTTTTCTTCGCGGGTATAATACTCAGAATTTCTAAACTTTCCCAGAATGTTGCCACCCATTAGCTTAACAATTGCGTAAAATATGATTGCCGATAACGGTGTCAGACGCATACCAATAATGTATAAGTGAAGGCATGTCTTTAGAATGCAATACTTCGAAATGCAATAAAAAAGCCATCGTTGATTTTCTTTAATTTTCCCAGAATTAACTACCAGCATGTGCTCTAACTGAATCTGTAAAAACATGTGGTATTACTTTTGGGAGGTCGGAGTCACAAAGCCGCAAAGTGCGCAAGTCCCGCGCAACGACTTAAATGAGCGAGCATGTAGCGATTGTTACCATTGTCATGATTTTAGGTGCGAAGCATCTTATGGCGGAGTTCAATCCGGTGGTGGTGGTGTGCGGCGTGACCACCCTAACTGCGCATGCGCAAACCCTCTCCACACACCTTCTCTCCACTCCTCTTCCCCTATTCCCTCTCCACTCTCACTCCCCCTCTCCGCTTCCTCCTCTCGTGCGCCTCGTTCTGTCCTGCGACGAGTAGGCATCAGCGACGCATCCGGCGTCTTGACGTGGCACGAGCGGCTGATGGCCGCCTCTGCTTCTGTGGCTCTAGACGCGGAGCGCTCGTGCTCTCCTTCCCTCGCTGAAGAATCCCACGACGACACCAATGGCATTGACTGAAGAGAGGGTCAAGCTAACCATCTCCCCGCTGCTTTGCAGCCACACTTGGTTCCCTTTAGCGGGAGATGGTGTAATTTTTAGGTTTTAAATATGTTCTCTCGTCTTCATGAAACTGCAAATCGAGAGGTTGAAATTGCTAAAGGGATTTCGGTCTGTCAGTTTGCAGAATGAAAGCGCTACAAATTGACAGCTACAAATTGATTCAAACCGCTGTTAAGTTGACAGATTGAAATCGCTACAGCGATCTCAGTATGGCTATCTGAATATCGTATTTATGGCTCAATTGGACAACTTAATAATGACAATAATAATAATAATAATAATAATAATAATAATAATAATAATAATAATAATAATAATAATAATAATAATAATAATAATAATATTATTATTATTATTATTATTATTATTATTATTATTATTATTATTATTATTATCGTGCGCCAGTACAAAGACCTTACGGTTGTTCCTGGGTACGTTAAGTAAACGTTTGATTATTATTATTATCTAAGGTTTAACGTCCCAAAACCACAATATGATTACAAGGGACGTCGCATTGGCGGGCTCCGGAAATTCCGACCCCCTGGGGTTCTTTAACGTGCACCTAAGTCTAAGTGCAAGGGCCTCAAACATTTTCGCCTCCATCGAAAATGCAGCCGCCACGTCCGGGATTTTATCCCGCTACCTTCGGGTCTGCAGTAAGCGCCACAACCACTAGGACTACCGTGGCGGCAGTTGGACAGGTCAAAGCGAGCGTTTAGCGCTATCTGAACTAGCACAAGAAAAAAAATTACCTATAAGCGGAATATTCGTAGTATAAAATATTTGGATAACGCCTTGTTTATGAGCTTCGTGCCAGAAGAAACTCTCTCCGTCTTGGAAACTGCTCCAGCCTCTTCAAAACAGATCACAGTAAAATGTACAAATGCATCTGTGTCGGTCGAAAATTTTGTTCCTCTGCAAAATGCTGTCGCGGAGATAAACACAGACATTTACTTAAAAGAAATTTCTTCTCTCAAGATGGCGGTGAAGGGAAACGTCATTGTCGGACATCCTACGCCAGGCGCAAGAAGCCGGAGATCGTTGGTGGCGTCCTCCAGGACACTTTCTGCGCGGACATTATCTTCCTTCATTGCCTGTCCTCGCGTACTGTGCGTATTAAGGCTGAGGAAACTTGCATGCAAAAACCCGACTCGAGTGTGCATCTAGACGAAGTTTTTTCCATAATTGCTCTCGCCATGAAATATACTACGATCACCACAAAGACGCATATATAAAATTTGCACCTTCTCCGGTCTTCTGTCAATTTCATGTTTCGTGAACACGAGAAAACATACTTAAGACCTAAAGATCATGAAAGTGGTAACAATAGCTACATTCTCGCTCATTTAAGTGTTCGCGCAGGAACGTCAATTTGGACACTTGGGCACAAGAATTTTATCACATGTTTTTAAAGATTCAGGTAGAGCATGCACTGGGCTTTAATTCTGGGGAGATTAAAGACAATCGAAGATAGCTTTTTTTAAACTGCAATTGAAATTATTGCATTTTTATAGACATTCCTTCACTTATATATTTTTGATTTCCGTTTGACGTTATTCTCGGCAATAATATTTTACACAAGCGTTAAGCTAATGTGTAGCAACACTCTGGGAAATTTTGGCAATTCTGAGCAATATACACGCGAAGCGAAAAAATCTGGAACTAGAGCGTATTCAGCAATGTGCCGTATTTACCATTTTTTTTTTCATTAAATACGGGCAACAACAATGCAAGGTAACAATATTTGGTAAACATACGTTATTCGTAGTATGCCAAGCAAAATTTTGAGACTCACAGCTGCAATATCTATTCTGTAGGACCTCGTTAAAATTCCATTTTCGCGCAATTCGGAAAACAAAAACGGTTCTGCTGAGTAGAGACTTTCGAAGTTGTTTTACTAAGGCAACATTTTTTTTTTTCTCAGAACTAAGAATGGTTTCGTGGCCGATGGGACTCTAACCGCAATATGTATTTTTTTTTTCAGCGAAAGTAAATGGGGCGCGGACATGCACTGACGTTTTTACCTGAACACAGCCTGCTGCATCAATGCGACAGCGCACGTAGAATGGCCGATGGCGTACTAAATGGAGGACCTTGCAGCCCAGAGCGCCGAGAGTCCTGAGCACAGGGAGTAAAGCGTCATGTTGTCCAAAGCGCCACACATAACCTAGTAGTCGAGAGCGCCAAGATGTCGAGGTACCTTGTATGGCCCGATGGATCGTCGAAGAACTTTTCACTGAGCCCACGTCGGTGTATCGACGTCTCTACACAAGCAGGGTAGCCGGCCTGGTATTCTACGTAGCACTGTCTAAAGTTCTAACGACGGCTGTCTGTAATCTTCTAGTCAATACATGTACAGGCGGTCGCCTGATTTGTTCCCCGCGCTGAAAGTAGGCGACAACACTCAGATTGTACACGTTGGTGTCAGTCGGCAGCATGACGTCAAGTGCGGTTGCTGGGCTCCTCCGTTAAAGCAGCTTGAAAAGCGTCACGTTCGTCGTTTCTTGCACTGCGGTGTTTTAGGCGAAGATTATGTATGAAGGATGACATCCGAAGTCTAGTGTAGGACGTCGACGTACATTGCTAGCATGGGTCGCGAGTGTGTTACTTAGACGCTCGGTGAGGCTATTTCTCTCTGTGGGGGGGGGGGGGGGGGGGGGCAGCCGTTCTCTGGCCATTTGTGTGGCAGTGCTGTAGGATAGCTTAAGTTCGGCGGTAAACGATGTTCCCCTGTAAGTGATGATGACTATTGTGGTACCATGCCGTAGCAGGATATTCCTGACGAGCAGTTTCACCACTTTCGCCGTACTACATTTGCGCTTAGCGAGTGAGAATGTAGGCGGCCACAACAACGCGCTTATTGTCTGGTGACATTCGAAAGACTCAGTAAGACCGTCCCAATTTGTTGAAACGCTGGACAGGGTGGCTCGATGGGCTGCAGAAACCGGCAGCCCTTTGCGCTGTGTCTTGTGTCGCTGGCAGAGTAGGTATGTCCTGACGTAACGAGCAACGCCAGCTGTAAGAAGCAGACAGTAATATTTTTCTTGCAGCCTGGTTAGCATGCACTAAAAACGTAGGTGTAGAGCCGTGATGTCGCCATGCGGAGCATGCATGATAACCCGATGATTATAGTGAGGTAGCTGGCTAGCACGGACAAGACGCGCTTCTTTACGAGAACGTTGTTTTGCAAGCAATGATATGCCGTTCCTTGCCTAAATACTTCGTGGACAAAAGCTGTCGCGCCTTCCAAGTGTGCGTATTCCACAATGCCTTTCAGTTTTGGGTGTGTCTGTTGCTTTTGAGAAACTGGTCTGCGCTCACAGTTCCAAAGACGACGTCTTCACCCTGATCACTTTGCGGCTGCGGGTCAATGGACGTGCAGAACAACTAAGGAGTCAGCAGCATAGTGCTTCTCTCCGGACTTGCATACCACGGCGATTTCATATTCCTGGAGTATGAGACTCCAGCGTGCGAGGTAATCTGAGGAATTTCTGAAGTTCGCCAAAAACAAAATATGTGGTGGTCGCATACGGCTCTGAAAGGCCTGCTGTATTGGTAGGGGCTAACCTTTCATGTAGCCCAAATGGGGGAAAGGCCGTTGTGGAATAAATTTCCAATCATGAATAATTTGGTTCCTTCGATAGCCGCTGGTTACCACACGCCATGGCTCTTTAAGAGTCCATCAGTCCTTCATAAAAAGCGTGGCCCTACGCAGCTTGCATCGGTATAGATTTCTGTCTAGGAGTACACGTTGAAATGTGCCCGAATCGGCTTCGACAGCAAGCGTCGTTTCAGTTCTTAAAATGATTCAATCTGCAGATTTTCCCACTTAAACTTCAAGCCTGATTTCGGTGACTCAATTAGTGGTTCGGCGATGCGGAAAAAGTTCTTGACAAAATGCTTTTAATTTGCGCATAGACTACCAAATCTGCGTAGTGCCTTCATGTAGGCGGGGTGCTGGATGGACTCCGGGCTTAGTGAATACGTTGCCCACGAACAGTAGTTTTAGCGCGCGAAGCAGCGATTTTGATGCTTCAAGGTGAGTGGATACCGGCGACTGGATTTGTAAATGTACGGCCTGAAGGCAGAAGAGATGTTCGTTAACGGTTGCGACGGAGCTCACGGCTCTTTCCCGGGTTTCGAACGAATCGGCTATTTCGGGTCTGCGAAGGCAATGTTCACAACACGCTGAAGTACTGCTGACGCCGAGCAAAGCCGAAATTGTGCAGCAGCGCTTTTCCAACTGCGAGAATGACGGCTGAAGCGACGCCACTTGCTCCCTGAGACGACACTGACTGTTCATACTCGGAGCGCCACCGGGCTGCAGCTTTAGTTCTTTATAGGCAGACGCTCCTCTACTAACAAATGTTTAATGTTGGTACGTAAAACCACCAAACAACTATTCTTTAGTAGGAGATCTTGCGTAATCGAACACAGCGAGTGAGGTTCGGCAAGAGTTCCTGCGGTTTTGTTTCAGCGTTGAATTATCTATGTAGAAAACCTGTGAGACGCGCCGTCATAGATTTCTGCCAGCTGCTCCGATTATATTGCCTGTTAATTTTCGCCTGACAGGTGCCGACACTCCCTACAGTGCTGATCTTCTCTTACACAAGAACGTAGCTTCTCTGGCGCTCTTACGCTGATACAGTGCCTTACTTTTACGCTGTTGATGTATTGTTAGGTTTAGGTGACCGTTAAAAAACCTCATCTGGTCCAAGTTTGCGGAGCCCTCCACTACGGCGTCCCTCATAATCAAATCGTGTATTTGGGACTAAAACCCCCAACAATTATTACTATGCTGATAAAGTGCAATGTTTCGGATTGTGATGTCCCCTGCTGATGCTGTGTTCATAAATGAATACCATGAAATGCCAAAAATGCCGGTATGTTTACTGAAAACATTGCACGCCACAGGGGCGTAGCCAGAAATTTTTTTTCGGGGGGGGGGGGGGGTTCAACCATACTTTATGTATCTTCGTGCGTGTGTATGTATGTGTGCGTGTCATGTATGCAAGCAAAATTGAAAAATTTCGGGGGTGGTTGAACCCCCCAACCCCCCCCCCCCCTTGGCTACGCCCCTGGCACGCCACAACCCACCTATAAATGGGACATTCATATAGAAGGACGGAAGTAATCTTTGTATCTAGAACCACACTAACTTTTTAAGCCCGCCTTCAGCTTACGAATTTCGCGAACCTACTCGTGGGCAGACTAGATTTCACACATTTGTGCATGACTTCGTACCACACGCTCCTTCACGAAACTACGCCCTTGATGAAGCCCTTTATGACGTCACAGTGATCTTGCCCGAGGTTTTGAAATGAGCCTCGGCTACTTCAGCCCTAAAATATCGCGCTCCAAAATAAACGCACTTACGGACTGAAAATAAAACACATGCCCCCTGTGTCAGGCACTACACAGCAGGTGATTTCGTCTCGGGCACCCAACTCACGTAATCATTAGATAAAGACAATATTTAACCGTCTTTGCACTATGCACTTCGGAAGTGGTGTGATTCCAACAACCCTTGCTTGCCGGATGAACTTTTTTCAAGTAGCTAGTGGACTGACCTCACCGAAGGGGCATCAGTTATGCACGCTACCTCAACTTAAAAGATTTCGGTTATTTCATATTGCGGTAAGTAACCCTGCACATTAGGTTGCACTAAACATAGACGTAAACGTGTCATTATTATTCCGTCAATGGGCGGGTGTTAAATAGAACAATTTTGCAGATCTTAAAAAGTTTTGTCTGTCTAAAATCTGTACGCTGACAATTATTGGTTTTAGCTGTTTATAATATGCCCTCTGCCCAACGGGCTGTCTAAAAAAATGCAGATCTCCAACTGCACATTTCCAAAATGCACAAGCTGTGCACGTCTACAACTGACATGATAGCGTGCAATATTTCGAAAACAACTACACGTACCATGCTGGAAACGAATCAATTAGTCTAAGAGTGGGTTGTCGCTAGATAAGAAACGAAACATAATAGTGTCTGAGAGCTTGCTACAACAACTACGGATTAAGGTGGCGATCTCCAATATTATAAAGAAGACGAGTGTGAGATACACATGTCCACCAGGTCATTCAGACAGGATGCTTCTCTTCCCGAATGCGCTAGCAAATATTTATTCCATGTGCAGTCGCGCTCAATATGACTTGCAGCACGGGAGCGCGTGGCCTTGCGAATTCAAAGGCTGTTCATGGCTTCCACTAGCCATTATTGCATAACTAAATGCTGCTCTCGCTTGGGGATGATTCCAAATAAGAAAACATTATTTATTTGGGGAAATGAGAACAAGTTGAATGCACGCCCAATCTATGAATTCGTGAGACCACGCGCTGCCGTATTGCAAGTCATATTGAGCGCGACTGTACGTCTCACGACCGTCAAAGCATCATGAGTCTCGGCTGTCCGTGACCCGCCAAGTAAGAAACGTCAGGAACCAAAGGCGAGTACAACATACGCACGCTCAACCGAGAAGCTTCCTGAGGTAGGACACCAGCATGCTGCCCACTTGCAGGCTTGGTAGTTTTTCCATGGCGCAATCCTGGAAGAGAGGAAAAAAAGTTATGAAGAGAGGAAAATGTTGAGTTGAGGTGAATCTCAGAGGACACGAAAGTAATTTCTCTGTAGCATTCGAAACGAAATCGTGACGTCTGAAGGAGCCCACTAAGCGAAAAATGATTGAACCAGTAAGCAGGCGTTATGGAGTTACGCAAAGTCAATTTTCTCTCACAAGGACGCATGGTAAGCACGAAAAACCGCAAAGTCAAAACAGGTGTATTGATCAACAGCGATCAATCACTACCATTCCAAATAGCTTTGTTTTGTAGGATAGCTGATAGGATTTCTTAAAAAAGCAACGCATACTAGTATCGGTAACAATCATATAGGATCTACCCGACGAGTACAAAAACACCCTTTCATATTACTGAAATAATAATAAATAACCATTATAGCTGTTTTTTAAGCTTTGTTGTTGCTTACCAATAATCAGCTACAGAACCGAAACTGGTGTTTGAAAATATAATAGCAACCTAAACTAACGGGAGTGTGGTTAATGTCATGACTTTGCCTCATGACATTAACCGCATTCCCTTGTGGTTTTTCTACTAGACATTGCTAATACGCGAGACACTTTATTAATGCGCAGCATTTCTTAGCGAAACTTGACAATTGAGCGTTTCCATCTACCTATCTATCTATCTATGTATCTATAGGCGCCTACGTCTGGGAGCTCTCGTGGTCGCCTCCATAACTTGGTGTAGACCAAAATTGGCATGTTAGTGTAAGAGCATTTGACGAATATGGACTGTCGGGTCATGACATGAATAACATGAAATCCTGTCGAGTACGTTATCGAACCCTTTTCTCCAGACACGTGTGACACATACCCGTTTACCGCGGGCCCGCGGTGTACGGGTATGCGCCGCAGGTGATTGACAGTTTTATCTACCCAGGAACGGCGAGAACATACATTGGTCATTTAAATGCGAGGGGGTAAGAGAACCCGACATCGGCAGCGTTGGCCCGACGAATGGAAAGAATAAACATTAGGATCCCAGCAGGAATCGTACCCAAGCGTTCTGCGTCGCAATCGGGTATTCTTGCACAACGCCACGCTAGGTCTATAAACAGGTGTGGAAAAAACAGCCTATGCAGCCATAATGTCGACGCAACGTCGATTATGGTTGTGGTGTTGGCTATCTAATTATACAAGAAAGCCATAAACACTACATATGTACTCCTACGATACAGGCGTAATATCAGATTAACGTCGGTGGTTTGAGTGTTGGCTCCGATTTTAGATGCGAAAGCATCTTATGCTCGGAGCAGTGCCCGATGTTCCGCGTCCGCACCCATACTGCGCATGCGCCAACTCTCCCCTCTCTCCTCGCGTGAGCGCGACGAGGTGGGAGGAGGTGGCCTGAGCGCTGCCTGCGCTTCGTTTCTCCTCTCCCGTTTCTCTCTCTCCGCCACAGCTGTATATTGGCCGCGAGATCGAGCGGAGTCGCCGCCTAGCGGCATCTGGCTGAACCGCGCCTAGTGTGGATTGCTCCATTCGTCGTCTGCTAGCCCCGTTGTGTTTGCATGTACGCGTACGTCATGCAGATCCTCAAAAGGCGGTTTGTTCCGTTCATTAGTGCAACTTTAACCGCTCGTACGTATGTCTAACACGATGTAAAGAAGCGTTTGACCTTGATCGGCTGTATATGTACTGTAATAAGATCAGAGAGTGCACTTGTCGAGAGTGTTGTGTGTGGTCGTCGTACCCTCCGTTCACGAGAGTCATATCAGTGTGGTGCCACTCTGTTGGTTGTTTCAGCTCAGTGCAAAGTGCACTTGACGTTGCCCTAACAATGAGAAGTATTAATCTCATGGAATAAGCCTTTTAGCGGCGCGGTGGTAAAAAGAAAGGGCTCGCATGTACTTGAGGGTGATTCCACGAGAGATAGAACATGCCTGTCCGGTCGCAATTTTTTTTTTGCCTGGACTTTTTTATATGTTATGTGGGCACATGCAAAGTGCACGGAACCGAAAATTTTATTCCAAGAAACGCTCCCAGCGCACAAAAA
>NC_051180.1:33898766-33925353 GCF_013339695.2 Rhipicephalus sanguineus
TGTGATTAGAAAAAAATATATACTATTCAGGGAAACATGTCTTTTGGGACAAGTACTACGTTGGAAATTATATTTCTTCCTGCACAATTTCATACCATGCACTTTTGTATCAAGCATGTTCTGCGACAGAAAAAAAAGAAACATTTATGGACAACTTAAAAACTACTACACAACATCTTTCATGTGCAAGAAAGTTACAACGAAGTGTTTAAAAATGTTAGCATGATTAAGCTTAATGCAGTCTCCTGTATGAATGCCACTGTACAATTAGTGGTAGTCGAAATGTTGCACTCAGTGGTGAAGAAGAAGCACAGTAAAAGGAACATTAAGGGTTAAACATAGGATAACAAATGAACAATCCTAGCTGATCCACACTCTCCGCACTGAAACAATACTGCAAGCCACCTGCTCTGCTTACCTCCAACAAAAACAAGACGTCCGCCACAATGATTTTCTCGCTGAAATTCTCGGAGCTTGTGGAAATGATGACTGCCAGCTTTTCAGAGGCAGCACGAATGGCTGCCCACATCTTGTGAGGCCTCAGAAGACAGTAGCTGTTTTGAGCTGTAGTCGGCCTGCGGGACAGTCTCTGCATACTTTTCCCACTTCACCGGTCCCGAAAGGGTGTCATGAGTGCCTGACCGGGGACCTTTGGGATCTTCTTCAGAGTCGAGCTTCCTGAAGATAGTAGTAAAAATGTTAAGTTCAGTTAATTAAATACGATACCTAAAGCATTATTCCTTTGTACACAGCCGAACACGGATATATCGAACTCAAAGGGATCGCGAATTAGTTCGACATATGAAAAAATTCGATATAAAAAAATACAGGTCCCGAGACCTTACCAGTGGCGGATGATCACCTACAATCGGCGCATTCAAGAAACGGCGACTCATTCCGCACACACGATGCAACAGAATGTTTTATCTGCTTGAAAAAAAATTGCTTATCTTAGCTGTCCAGGTGCGACAGCCCGGTTCCTTCCATGTTGCCGCAACAACGGCGAATCAAGCCGAACGCTGCGACCACTTCAGCGGCGGAGTACGCGCATGTAGCCGCCGCCTTGTCTGGACCATCTTCGTCGCCACTTGAGCTGTCGGCCTGGGCATCCTAGGTCCCTGTGACCGCAGCTACAATGTCCTCGTCAGCGAGGCTCGCAACAGCCTGAACATTGCAGTCCGCTTCCATGAAATCGTCCGCAGACACTTTGGGTGTACGGCAGCCGGGAAGAGGGACGACAACTAGCGAAACGTGTCGTCTATGCGCTCGTAATCGCAGGAGCGCGCACACAACAGACTCCTGACGTTAGCTGCTCTGCCACCTTTGCCTTGATGTCTGCCTTGTTTTTCAACAAGGTGCTCGGCGTGCTCGGTGGTATCCCGATGTCGTCCGCCACTGCCAAACTTTTTTCGCCCTCCTCAACACACTGTATGGCTTTCAACTTTGTCGCAAAGTCAAGGTTCTTGCGCTTCTCGATGCTGGCCATTGCTACACGAGAAGTTGAAAATTCAAGCAGTCCGCAGCGCCTTTGCACAGCACGCACGCAAAAGAGGAATGCGGTGGTATGTGACAACTCATGGAAGTGGACTTCACCAACAAAGCGCTCGCGATCAGTCGCGATGGCGGCGATGGCTACCTGGGCTACCTGCGGGCTAGCAGCGATGTATGAAAGGCGCGGGCTGTGGTTGGCTGATCAAAACTCACAAAAACAGCAACAAAAAAAAAAGAAAGAAAGAAAAGGCAAAAGGAGGAAGCTGCCGGCTCCTTCCTTCCTGCTCTAAAAAAAGAAAAGAAAAGGCGAAAAAAGGAGGAGGACACCGGCTACTTCATTCCTGCTCTAATAGCCGACGGTAACGCGGAGAAAGCATGAGAAAGAGAGAGAGAGAGAGAAGAAAAGAAAAAAAAAAGTCGTTCCGCAAGTTGGAGAACGCGTCCAAAGGAGTACAGTCTGAGCCTGTCACGAGCGATAGCAGGCGACGCTCGGTCTGTGTCTTGCGCTTTCGCGCGAATAAAATGAAGAAGATCGACGCCGAGCTCGCGCGCGCCCGGGCAGCTTCGGAGAATAAAAAAGAAAGGGTCTGGCAGTCTCTTCCTGATCTCCAATGTGTTCGGTCGTCTTTCTTACGCCGCCTCGGAACCCATATGATCCGACTGCCATAACAGCACGTCCAGAGCCCTCTTGCCCTCACGTTTTTCGAGCGTATCGGGTGTTGGCGGAGGCGCGGTGCCGCGAAAGCCGCGGGGCACAGCAAGTGCCGAAGCGCGCCTTCCAGCTCGCGCGTGTTCATATATCCGATGGCGGGTAAAAATACCGTTCAATATAAACGTGTGAATTTCTATACTTTACATATGATTTCAAGGGAATAATTTACGAGTTCGATATAGCCGAAAATTCCATATATGTGGGTTCGATATATCCGTGTTCGAATGTACACACTAAATTACTGGCTGCAGTAAGTTTACCTGCTGTGGTGGTTCAGTGGCTATGACATTAGGTTGCCAAGTACTACCTACAATTCACTATACCATTCTGAAGGCAAAGCTGCTAGTGCAACATGTTTTGGGTGCACACTGAGGAACCCGGCGTGGTTGAAATTAAGTTGTTACCTGAACTATAGTGCGCCCATGAGCTGATATCAAATGCAAAGCCTCCCAAGTCCCTATACCTATTTTGATTTTCTTAGAATCAGAATATGATCTACTGGAGAAAGCCAAGGCTATGTTTGACAGACAGGCACTGCGAAAGTAGTCATTTGCCACAGTGAGTCTCTTTAGTAAGATGCTTACTGGCACACATTCTTGATGAATCAGAGAGATTTCGCGCATGTAAAACCTGTGCAATGATTATGGTGGTGATGCACTGTTAACAATTATTGCGGCACATCCTCAGCTTTTCCGAGTCTTATGTCTCATTTGAGCTTGAGCATATGCAGCTGCATAACTCCTCTGATCCATAAAAACATGCAAATTTTTCACAAGTGATCATGCGCACGCAGACGGCAGTTGCCTGAGGAGCTGTGAGCAATTCGTCGAATAGCTATTGCTACTAAAATGCCGACCACACCATACATGGCTGATTACTACAGAATGAAGACACTGTATCTGCTTGTTGAAAGTTTATAAATGCCAGAATCAATGTGCCACTGTGCATCAGGACACTTACACGACAGTACGGCAATGAGTTGCACAGTTTATTTGTAAGTATATTTTATTTGCAACAGGCTGGCACTGTCAGCACTTTTCTTCTTTTTTTCCATGGAAACACATGTAGTATACAACTTGTGTTCACGTCTACCCAAAACACTCAACTTTGAAATAAGCGAGCACTTACCTTTTCTAGCTTTGAACATTGCAGAAACACGTCCCACAGAGCTGTGACGTAGCATGTCTGAGCCAACTTGCATTCGATGAATGCTTGGCTTCCAAGGTAGGTGGTGACAATTTTTGTTGACTGAGGGCATTCTTGTTGCTGCAGAAAACGGGCATCCCTCCCCATCAATGAACGAAAGTAAAGGCTAAGTCTAAAGCAAACGGGCTGGATAATGCAAAGGTCGTGCATAATGAACAACATCAAACTAATGGCCTGAAGCATTGAGCATGTGAGCAAAATACTCCCTGCAATGTCACCCGGTATGCAAATTAAGAGTTATCAATATTTATTATTTAACTAATGGAAAATAAAATTATACAGTGGACTTCCACAGGCTTTCCACAGGCTTGTCATACACAGCATAAGGTAGGGGATACACAAACGAATTAAAGTGGACGAAATAAGCAACTTGCTGCCAGTGGGTACCGAACCCACAACCTTTGTGTTACATATGTGATGCTTTAACCGATCAAGTTATGGTGCGTCATTCCCCACTTGACTTTGTCAGTCATTTCTGTACGTGTAACCCTGGTAGTAGTATTGCTCAGCACCACTCGTGGCCATGGCAATGAATGTAGAACATTTTTTCACCAGATGGCATGACGGAACACAAGATCTTTGAATCTATGGATTTTGACTCTTTCTTCAGCACTTAATTGTCCTAGAAGCCAGTCAATTTACACTGTTATTGTATGTTGCAGGCCAACATTTCTAGTAAAGTAAACTTCGCATGTGAGTGGGGGTTGTGTTTGTGATAACAATGGCAGATTGTATTGAAGCCAAAGTCACGGCTATAGCACCTGCACAATTACATTGGCCTTGCAATGCTTCAGGACAAAAAAATTCAAACCACTAAAGCCTGAGGCACATTCAAGGCTCCCTTATAACTTCTATGCATACCTGCTATGAATTGGCAACGCATCAATTCTAAGTTTAACAATGGTAAGTCATTGTTAAGTGGGTGGAAGCTGCATCTGACAGTGCGCCCTTTATACTTATGTGACAGCGACTTAGCACTAATGCTAAGCACTGGTATTATTAAAGTTAAGCCTTGACAGGCGAGGGTTACAGATGAAGCAGTCAAGCTCTACTGCTTCGGATACACGAAAAGTTCGGCAATATAACCGCCTTATCAGCTTATAGAAGCTGCAAGGATTATCCTTTCAATACAAAGTCTACGCAAGGACACTGATGAGTTTTAAAGGGACCGACAACTGCTCAGAACATGAAATGAGATGACTGCACTGATGGAAAGATTGTCCGCCGCATTGACTCAAACAAACCCTGTTTATCTCGTGAGAGGTGGATTTATATTTTATTTTTTCATTGAAAGTCGCGAAAAATGACCTTTGGCGCCTCTGGCGGCAATATCATAAACGGTCCGATGAAGGCGGTCACGTGACCATTGGTTGCTGTATGCGTTCGATGACTTTTCTGTTAGTACTGAAATATTCTTCATTTCTTTATATTAAAAGATATTACTCCATAAAAATGTACATATAGGCCTGCGTTAGTTGTATGCAACAAAGAGGCGCTGCCTTCGCTTGGCCTAATGATCCCATGCCGGGACAAACCACCCATGTCACAGGCGCCGGTACAGTGGCTAGAATAGGGAAGTGTGAAGACCGCGCCGCCTGCGCTGACGCTCTCCACCGATGCCTCGACCGGCGCTGTCTAGGTGGCGCTGGTTGTAGCTTACACGTCGCTCGCTCGGCTCGCTGCAGCGAAGCTGCCATGTCAAGGCTGATTTGTGGCTCATATGGTTTTGTTTGCGGCGTAAATTTTTATTAGTGTCTCTACTATAATGCAGGGCGTAAGTGCCTCATAAAGAAATGAAATTTGCGGCAGATATTATCAAACATTATCACCGTATGGTATGACCGTACGCACAGTATCATAAGTGATGCTTTACATCGTTCGCAAACATCGCGGCCAGCTAAGCTTGCCACTGCTTGCGATCGTTCCTTGATGCTGAGAAATGTAACTGATTAACATTTTGGGGGGATTGCCATTTCACAAGGTTATAAGCAACCTCAAGAAGCACGAAAAAAAAAATGCTACTATGACATTGATATCAATTTTCTTCATGTTGTTATACAGTATACCTAACATTTTGCATGAGATAGTTTTCAAGAACTTAAGTATTCTTGCGTATTCACAGTGGAAATATTTTTCAATTAACAACTGCACAGAAAATCGGAGAGCATTTTACTCTTCTTACGCATTTTATTTAAAGTTGGGGGAATCAAAGTAGGGAAGAAAGCTAGCACATTACAGGGTGATGCACAAAACATCGCCCTTCGAAACTTGAAGTGCTTTGATCTTTCTCTTGCAGAACTTCTCTGTTTGTTTAGAGATTTCGTGAAGAAGTGAAGCCGTGTGAGAACAAAAAACTTGATTATGTTGCTCGTCAGATCTTGCTTGTGTGCGTCGGGCACTATACGGATGGTACGGTCTGCATTGAGTTAAGAAGGGGCGTAGCCCAGGGGGGGGGGGGGGGGGTTCAACCCGTCCCCCCGAAATTTTTCAGTTTTGCTTGCGTATATAGGCACGCACACATACAAACGCACGCACAAACATACATAAAGTATGGTTGAACCCCCCCCCCCCCCCCCCCGAAAAAAATTTCTGGCTACGCCCTGGTCCCTTTAGAGCTTATTATAGCTGAAACCACGATGTGAATGTGTCCTCCAGTGCCTCCACAAATGAAATAGTTCAGGTGACAGGTACAAAAGCCCTCCAACATCACAGAATGCTGTGAATGACGCAAGATCCTTATCTGCGTTCTCGAGGGATTTGAGCACCTGCTCAAAACAGTCCTGGCATTTCGTAGCCATAAGTTGACTCCGTGCCACATAGCCGGCCAAATAGTACACCAGTCTTCCGTCACTGACTTGCACAGGATACACATGGTCAGAGAGGAGAGTCATAATAATATCTGGGGTTTAGCGTCCCAAAACCACTATATGATTATGAGAGACGCCGTAGTGGAGGGCTCCGGAAATTTCGACCACCTGGGGTTCTTTAACGTGCACCTAAATCTAAGCACACGGGCCTCAAACATTTTCGCCTCCATCGAAAATGCAGCCGCCGCGGCCGGGATTCGATCCCGCGACCTTCGGGTCAGCAGTCGAGCGCCATAACCACTAGACCACCGTGGCGGGAGAGAGGAGAGTCGATGCCTGTAGTACACTTGAATCTTAGTCCAGGTTTCCAGTGTCCAGTAAATTGTCAACATGGATGGCCACTTCATCAGTTCCAACTAATGACGTAAGTGTGTCACCTGCACAGTTGCCCGTGTCTGGTGCTTTTACCAAATTACAAAAGCTAAGGGAATTCACGGCAGTAAGGAACTGGGTCGATGTGGGATGATCACTGCACCCGGATAACTGACGAATCATCCCGAATAGCTTTTCGATTGTATCTCGGGTATTGGAACGGCAGCATTCTTTTCCAAAGGCTCGTCTGCTCTTGGTATATTACGCTGCCACTGCTGGAACAAATGGTCGTCTTCGGGACTCCAAACAATGAAAGCTTCTGCTTGCACGATTTGTACCCAGTTGAGCATCTGGGCACAAAGCAGTGGCTCTGACGTCTGCTCATGGCACACACTCCGCAAAAGACATAATGTAAACACGACAAGGCTGTCCGACCAGCAAATGTAACACGAGAGAACAGCGTAAACAGGCAAAAGAATCACGTCTAACCGGCGAGTTCCAGCATTGAACAACGTGCGCAGCCTGAGAGCCTGACGTGTATACGACAGCGCGCGCCACCTAGCGGAAACATCGCAAGGCGGCGTCACTACCTCCCATTGCAGCCGCTTGGCGGTGATCACACTTCTAGTATGGTCCCTTCTTCTAGTATTCTAGCCACTGTAGCGCCGGCAACCTTGGAAGCAGGCTCACACAACGCTGTACAAATACCGAGAAGGTGTATAAAGCCACATCATCTCATTGTAACAGCTTGCTATTTTCAAAAATGGTTTGCAAGCTCAAAATAAAGGTGGTTAAGCATAGCTACAGTAACCCCTGCGAAAGCAGAACAGCGACAGGTTTCACAAGGACTAGCGGCATCGCTATCAATTCTCAGCGTTGCTGGAGCAAGCCTTCAAGCGTGTTTGGAGCCTTTCAGATCGAAAAATACTGCTTATAAAATAACTACGTGCTTTTTAGGATAAACCACTGCAGCTACAAAGGCTACGAAGGGTAAGCTTCCTGTCGCACCGTAAAAAACTGGGTCGAGAAAAATCAGTTGTCGGTCCCTTTAAGGCCTATCCTTGTACTTTACACATGTTGTTGGTTTCACAATAACATATTGCCTGTCACATGAGCAAATGAAAATAAAAAGAACTATGACTTGCCTGTCAACCACATCTTTGCCTTTTGTGTGTGCCATCACTTCCAAGAAGAATTGGCAGAGTGCTGTGACATTCTTAGCTGGCAAGTAAGGGGACAGCAGGGGGAAGTTGATCAACAGTGTGTGCAACGAAGCCACAGGAAAACGGCTTTCTGAGATTTCACAAACCTGGAAAACACGAGACACGGATGAAGATGGCAATCATTGCAGCATTAAAGAAAGACATCATATGGCCAGATGGAAAGAGGCAAATTGTGCTACTAAGCTAATTTACGTAAAACCTTTAAGCAAGATTTCCATGTCTAAAATGGTCAAGCAAACGCATACGCACCCTCTGTGACCAGACTGAAGTGCTCACAGTCATGTCAACGTAGGAGAAAACCAACTTGGCCGCAGCTTGCAAACTCGCTTCAAGATGTTCGTTGGTAACGTCAGTAAAAAGGACAAGTGCCCTAATTTTTTGAATCCACAGAAGCATCTTTGAGAAAACGAAAAACAATGAAAATAAAAGGGGGTTGGGGGTGACAGCAAGAGAATATACCAGTTTTTCAAAAATGCTACGTGAATGAGTGAATGAATTAATGAAATTGTAGGCCTATCTTATCCATGAGAAAGGTAAGCTTGGCCAGAATTGACTATTTGTTATGAGTGAAATTAGACGAAAAATATAGGCATGGGCACAAGAAGAAAAGGATGAGGATAAGGCTCCTTCTTTCTGTGTCTATCTCAATTTTTGGGCTAATTTCATCAGTAACTATGTTAGACCAATTGGCTGAACAGTCAGTCCTAACTACAGTACTCCTATATCACTACATATTTCTAACGGCAAGGAAAGTGGGGAATTATAATAAATGACAAAATTATGAATTGAACTACCACATAGTTCTCCGACCATTCTGCTCAAGTTGTGGCAGCAAAGTGCCGCAGAGCTCAAGTGCAATGAATCAGCAGCCCGCTGCAGTACGACTTTGCCCGCACACTCAGTAACTGATGACCGAACTAAAAAAAACACCAGTGGTGCACGACATCTCACTCACGAGGTGGTGACATATGAGCTTTGTGTTGTCTGTTTTCATCATGTTCAACAGAGACTCCATATTGTCGGCTGTGAGGGAAGGATGAAGGAAAGAAAGGTCGGTGGCCTCCAGTGGTGCTGTCAGCTCGGGAGCTGTGTATGCTTCACCATAACTCCTCCGGTATAGGCAGAGAACAAGATGCAGCTCTCCCCACAGGTGAAACACAGACAGGGCACATCGGGCACGTTGCTTCTGAAATTAACAATACAAAGGCATGCAATGTTAGAAACAGCGTCTTGTATTTTTAGAAGAAATTGTTTTTAAAAACGTGGGTCCTCAGCAATGTGGAAATCAATGAGCACTGCAACTGACAGCGCAAGAAAGTGACCTTAAAAGTTTTAATAGTGGTTTTGAAAGTGTGCAGAAACGGAAGACTGCACAGGACTATCGGGACTATCGATGCACTTTTTTCATATTAGAATTACTTCGCTGACTTCCACTGCATCTCATGCGCATGTGTCACGAAAGTGTAGCTTCTCCCAGCAGCGTTTTTAGGGTTCGTTAACACCAGTGATCGATAAAGGTCACGCAGCAAACTGTGCACAACCACCACACAGTGACTCATGGTGATCGATACTCCCACCAGCAAGCGTGACCTGCCTCTTGTCCCAATGAAACATCGCGCAATTGGTGTCCTTCGGGCTGCCTGTACTGCCATTGCCAAGTAAAATAGAAATCAACATACAACAACGTGCTGCTGACTGTTGCAGCAGCTCTGTGATTTTTCACCACATAACTGAACGAACAAGCAGCGAGTCACTTACACAATATGGCCTATTCTATACAAAAGCAATGTTTATTTATTTTTTTTTTGTAACCGCTGCATTGCGATCAACTTGGTGGCATCAGAAACCTGCTGGTGTGAATGCTGCCTAAGAACAACCAGCATGTAATTGCCACAGTGCAGCTTCAGATGTGGGGAACCCACTGAGCTTTTGCTGAAAAGAGGGTGAACACGACTTCTCACTTTCATACTCACACTTTGCTTCTCGATGCTCACGTCCAGCATCTGAGTGGCGAGCTCACGGGTGGCCTGCATCAGCTCGCAGATTTTTGTTACGTACAACGGCGGCGTAGTTGGGTTGACCACCTGGATGTGGTGGGCAAACGTTTGGAAGATTTCTGTCACAACAAGGATCTTGGGTAGATGGTTCTCCTGTTTTTCAGGCACTTCACCTTCAGACATGTCTCCTAAAACAATTGAGTAAGGAAAAAAAAAACAGCTCCGATGTCCACATCTGTATGACTCGGGCAAGTGTGGTCATATAAAGTAGAAAATTTGGTTCTGTAAATTTATCTTATTTTTAGGTATTCATTTTGAATGTCACATACGAAACAGTTATGGACTCAATGCTCACTGAATTTCAGAATTTTTACACTGTTCTGCTTGCCTTACCCATCTACTGAATTCAGTGCAATCAACAGCGGCACAAGATGTGTAAAACTGTTCTTCAACCAAATAGTGTTGCTCTGATGTACTGCTTTCAAAGAAAGCGAAGGAAACTGATCTTATGTCACATGCTACTCTGTTAATGTTTCTTCGCCTGTTAAACACACATATCAACATTCAGTAAGTGTCATACTAATCATTTATATGATTAGTATGACACTTACTTAGTATGATTTATATGAGTGTGCAATTCTTGAAAAAGAGTTTAAATTGAGCTAAATGGAATTAAAATGTCTTGAAGACACGTTCAGCAAATCATTTTACAAGACTTATTTAGGTTAACTAATGGCGTATTGTGATGGTCGTTTTCGAGTGCTCTAGAGTGCTCTGAAAACTGGCCATGCGTTCGGATGGTTCTTTCAGAGCCTCAGCCTCCGACTCAGAGTGCTCCCAACCGCTCCTACTTCGAAGTGAGAGTGTCGGTGCAATCTGGCTGAGAGGACATGTCATGTCACACTAAACATCGTGGTTACCACGGATGTTCACAGGCGACAGCGACAGTGCACATTTATTTAGCATTTACACCTTTGGGAGTTTCGAAGCAAAAAGTTGTTCGAAACAACGTGCGGGTTTGTTGGATTGAGTCCGTGCCGTTTTCAAGTATTAAACAACGCTTAACTGCACCAAGTTGAAGAGGAGGCGGCTACTGAAGGCGCAAGAATCATCAGTGCTGCTTTTACAGCACCTCACAACCAAAGGCCTCAAAGGTAGTAGCTCGGACTCTCACCAAACTGACGTAAACAAGCTTGCGGAGCTGTTGCTGCGATGAGGTACTTCAGGGCTGGATGTCGCGTACAACTGTTTCTTTACACCCCGCTGCGGCGGCCGCATTTTCGAAGGAGGCAAAAATGCTAGAGGCCCGTGTGCTTAAATTTAGGTGCACGTTAAAGAACCCCAGGTGGTCTAAATTCCCAGAGCCCTCGACTACGGCGTCTCATAATCATATTGTTGTTTTGGAACGTTAAACCTTAACAATTATTATTAATTATTATTGTTTGTCTACACGGTGGCTTCCCGCGCTGTAGGCGCTACTCTGAGGTCGCTGACGCATTTGGTTGGTAATCTGAGCCTCCTGCTCAGATTGCGAGCTGTGCTCAGATATGCCGACTCTATGCCAGAGGACCAGAGCTGCCAACCGAATACAGTAAAACCTCGGTGATACGATCATGGCTCATACGAATTTCCGGGTGATACGAATTTTTCTGTGGTCCCGGCCAAGGCCCATGAGCCTGCAATGTATTGGAGTACGGCTGTTGCGAACTGATTTGCACCCCGCGACGTTTGATACGAACGTACGCTGGCACACAAGTACGAACAGGTGCTGCCTGCGCTGTCGCGGAAGACGCGGCAGTCACGCGCGGGCGCGGGCATGCGCGCTGCTGGACCATCAACGATGCGTCGTTGCCTCCGAGATAGTGCGCGCTAATATTAGAGGCCTTTGGGCGCCTTCGCGTTTAGGTTACAGATGATGTGGACGTCGCACTTTTTTTTTTCGACGCGTTGACGCGTGCTCCTGTGCTCGAGGCAGCAGCGTCTTTGTACTGTGTTAACACATGCCTGCCACGTCGATGTAAGCCATGTCCCCGCAATCAGACGTTATATGAAACAAGACAAACTTTGGCTGCGGGTCCACCATGAAGTCCCATTAAAGGTGGACGAAGACCCCAAGAGACGAAGCGGACGGTCTTGGCGAAGGAGCTTGGCCTCCATCTACCGTGTACAAAGCGCTTCTTAAGTCGCTTTCACCGCAGTACTTTGGTCTTGTGCAGAAAAGCAAGCGTAGTAAGATTAGGAAGGGACTACTAGCGGTCACGGGGCACAACACATCTGGTTCATTAATTGCACACGCACGCGTACACCTTATATACGAGTACAAGTATGATCGTTGTCGTTTAAAAACTTTACTGGCAATCATTCAGAGCTGTTCATGACGTCGCTGCGGCCCTGAGAAACACTGAATCAAAACGTATGCCAACTTTCTTTTGTTGCATACTAATTTTGCATGTTTTCTGGTGATACGAATTTGGGATGATACGAATATTTTTGGTAGCCCCGCGAGATTCGTATCACCGAGGTTTCACTGTAGACCATAAAATTTGTAATAGTAACGCGTTTGTAAACTATGTTGAAAGACCAGTGTCCTATGTGTTACATTCTCACCCGTATTAATGCAAACCAACAGACAATGAAGCCAAGGAAGGTGCCCGGGATGTTATGTGCATTCTCTTAGAGCACAAATGACGTCCCCTAAGCCTGTAAATAACGCCCCTATAAATAACGTAAGGGGACGTTATTTGTACTCTAAAAGAGTACAAATAACGTCCCCTATAGACCTTATGCAAAATCTGCTGCCGTCTAGAGGCCGCCGTGCGCATTTCCGCCATGTTGAAGGCTAGGCGCGCCCCGCATGTGCACACACGGAGCGTACATATCGACGTGTTGTGGCTGAAGGAAATGGCAATGCCGACATAGTATTTTCTTGTGCCATGTTGCTTAGATTGAGGAAATTGGGATGCTGAAAAAAGGTTTGCAGGAAACTAGCCTCTAAATATTATTACACTTCCTTGCGGCCTACGAGAAGTGGCAGATCGTTCCGTTGCTCCGGCTACTGCTAACGACTAACGCCGTGTTTACGTTCGCCGTTCCTAATAGATGTGGTATGTGACAGCATCGGCATTCATCAGAGAACAGTCTTTTGTGTCATGCCGAAACGAAACAGTTTTCGCGCCGTGTACTTGCAGGCATAGACAAACCGGCTTCGTGTGCAAACTCCAAAGCTGCATCGCGGTTACTCGCGCATGCCTGAGCAGTTGGTGACACCATTACTTTGTTTATCACACTGCGATAACAGTTACATGTTAGGTAGCTCGTGCGTGTCATCGATTCTCAGTGAACGGATCGATTGTGCTGGAGCGTGATGTTCGTAGTTTGTTTTCGACTGTGAAGTTTAACAAGGTAGCATTTATTAGGTCGGATACTTTGCGCGCACACAGCTTCCCTATGCGTATTTTTCAATCATTTCACGTGCTATTACTGCCTAATTCAGAGGGGCAGCCCCCCCCCCCCCCCACTTTCATTTTATTGTACCACAAGAAGAAGAGCACGTATCAGGTTCTCCAAGCTGACGCTGATCCCCCTTAGGAAAAATCCTGTATCCACCCCTGTGTGCTATGAAATGTTAACAGATGCTTGTGTGTGGCACTTTTTGTATGAAACTGAAAAAAATGCTGTTCTCGCAGATGTGTTACATTCGAACGTGGGTGCGCTACCGTTGGTTGCGCGCAGAGATGGTTTCGCAAGCATTCAGTCGGCGAAGCAACAATGCCTTGCTGCAACGGGTTAAATTGTAAGGCGCCAGTAGGCCCCGAAAGCGACGATGTGAACGCGAACATTCTTGGCGGATCGTGTCATTTCCGAGTACATGTTGGAAGGATAGTCGATAAAATACCAACTAATCGGCGCCTACTTCTTGGAGCAACTAATGCTTTTCATGTTCACTTGTCCCGTACGTGAGAAGCGGACCTTTCTTACATTTTAACCATGCGATAATTCTATGCAAAACATACGTCGGTGACTACAGTAGCAAAATATTTCTTGTTTCAAAAATAACAAACAGGACAACGTTTTATTTAAAGTAAAATGGACAACGCATTAGGTCGACGTAGGCTGTCCCTTATGAAATACAGTTTGAAATGGGTCAACAGCACTCTTACCGTCATCGCCGTGCCCAGCCGCGTCGCGAGCTAATGCCTTCTCCCAACCATCCTACACTACATGCATGATATTCCGATAGCTAGCAACGCTTCGTTGAGATGTGACTCGGTGACAAAACTTGAACTTTCTCGTTGCGAGGCAGTTCTTCACATGTAATAATTGTCAGCGTACAAACTAAAAAAAATGCCGGTAACGTTTATACTCTCGTCTCACGTTTTATGCCCCGATTGCCGACTATCAAAAGCAGATACGAGCAGGAAGAAATAGCAGAGACAGCAATAACATTCGGACACAAGCCTCCAACATGGCGCCGAATCGGTACCTTCGTCAAACCTCCGACAGATGGCAGCAATTTTGCATAAGGTCTATACCTTCCTTAGCTTCGTTGTTTGTTGGTTTGCATTAAGGTTGTGCAGTGATGCTACTGGCTTAGGCCACTTTGGAGCAGCTTTTGGAGCAGGCAAAATTGCATTTTGGAGCAGCAAAACTAGCTTTTGGAGCAGGTGCTCTGCCTTCAACAATTCATTCTGAGCCGAAGAATTCTTAAAAAAGTAATAAACATCGACCACAGCAGCATCGACATCCGAGCCAACAGCACTCAAGCCGCGGGCAAATGAGTTGTGCACTTTGTGCAAGCAGCACTCTCCTACATCTATGATGTCAGGGTATGCTTCCTGCATCTTTTTTCTGAAGCTTTTCATTGCATTAGGGCCATCCGTAGAAAAGCAAATGACATTTTTCTGCGGCAGGTCCATCACTGCTCTCCGCACTTCACTAGCCAAAATTTCCGAATCGCAGAGCCCAGCAGGAAAGACTGTAGGTGTTCCACAACTCGCTGCATTTTGTTGGAGAAATGCCTAACTACATCAAGTTGTTGGCACCTCTGTTCAAGAAGAGGGGTCTCGTCAATGCTAAGAGAAAACACCACATCCGGCTTGTTCAGCTCGTCAAGCACAAGTTTCTTGAAATACGGCCTGAGGCCATCACTAACTATGTAGGATGCCTTGAACCTCTTACAACTAAACTGCTTCGCTGTTTCGGAATCTCCAAATAACTTGGGAAACAAGGCAGTTGCTGTGTCGGCCCACGAGTATGGGATGCCCTTGAGAGTCATGCCAAGCACAAACAGAGTTTCTGCGTTTGTCACGCGGTCACACCGCAAAACGTTCCATGGACTGCCGAATTCCAAAGTCGGCTGGATCGTTTTCGGCCGCTGCAGCTCACCTGAAGCGTCTCAACAGGGGCGTAGCCAAGGGGGGGGGGGTTGGGGGGGTTCAAACCCCCCCCCGAAATTTTTCAGTTTTGCATGTGTATATATACACGCACACATACAAACACACGCACGAACATACATAAAGTATGGTTGAACCCCCCCCCCCCCCCCCCCCCCCCGAAAAAAATTTCTGGCTATGCCCCTGCGTCTCAATGACGACTGGTAGCATCAATGTGCCGTTTCATGGCTGCATGTCGCTTCACTGCTGCTACGCCATGTTGCCTACAGTTGATGCTTTGATCAGCTTTGATTACAAAAAAAAAAAAAGAACACAAAACGCAGTTCCTTCGTCCGCTTGACAACACCATATTGATAGTATAACATCATTACAACAGACCTTCATAGTGAAGAGGATTTTGGTCTGTTGTAAAGGGAGTATGTAAAATCCAAGTACTGTTACAACAGACTTTCATGTAAACACTGAATGGGTCTGTTATAACCGGAGAGAATTACGAGTCACAAACATGGTCGTATTTTTAACGGGGGACCAAAAAGAATGCAATTTTTGGAAAATCGCATTTTCAGTTTCTGTAGCCCATTTCTATCTGATTCCAAAATATCTTCAATGAAAACTACGTAGAAGTGCTATAAAAAATTTGTTTTGCGTCTGCCGACTTGGCGAAAATTGCGGTATTACCGCAGTATAACTGGCGGTATTACCGCAGTAGACTTGGCGAAAATTGCGGTATTACTGCTTCTGCGGTATTACCGCAGAAGCAGCCAAAACGTGTTAATGCTCGCTTCGGGATCGTCGTCTGCTGCTTGTGCGTCGCGAGGTCGTGGCTGTCGAAAATTGCGCTACTTAGTGACGCGTTCGCACTCGTTCTGTGTTTATGGGTCGACGATAATTTGGAACGCTTTAGTTGGGCAGCTGCAAGCGGAAGCTCAATCATCACATTACGATAGCGCGCCGCACTCGTCGCGAACATCGCAGACGTACGACTAATAGCGTTGACTCGTTGGACCCGCTGTTCGAGGTTCTTCTTATCAGCACTTCGAAGCTTATGACGAAGACCACCGCGCGACAACTCCTTGTACTCGCAATCGAGCATGACGTACTTTGAAACATCGGGCACCGCGGCCACGCACATCGCAACCGAGCTTTCTACTAAATGTCGTGGTTAGGCCTAACTCCGTTCACGGTGCCGATGTACGAGCCAAATCCGAACTTTGCGGGCAAGCGGACATGCGCTAGCGGACATGCGAAAGCGAAGAAGCCGTAATGTCCTTCGTCTCAAGCAACGAATCGCATTGCCCGCTGGCTCCTCAGAACCGCGGATGGGCATTTTGCGCATCGGCAGCGGACACCCCGGCCAAGCTCGCCGTGCAGCGACCGCGCGGAGAAGCGGTGGCAGCGGCTCGCAATTTCGCGTGTCAGCGTCCCAAACGCAGCACCAAGCACGCTGCGCGCCGTTTTTTTTTTTTTTTTTGTCGCTACAGCTAGGCATAGCTGATCACTGACAGACCGGGGATCGGCGACCTTCGTTCTTAAATCGGTACGTCGATATCCGCGGTGCGCTGCTCCCGTCCCGAAAGTATGCTAAGCGATGTTTGAAGTCGGAAGTTAATGACCGTGGTAGAAAAGTCCGCTCTAAAGGAGTCCTGACCACCTTGCTGGCCTGAAATTTTAGTCAATTATATCCGAATGTCCGTTGTACCAGAATCCGTTGTAAACGAAGCTCAATCAATGGAACTAATACGGAGGTCGGCATAACGCCGCAAATTGGTATGTAATATCCGAATGTCTGTTGTAAACAGATCCGTTGTAACGAGGTTATACTATTTTGTCTCCATTATCATCACTCTCATGGAGAACGTCCGCGTACGTCCGCGTACGTCCGCGTACCCCTTTGGCGCAGGCTTGGCGCAGAATCGCCAAATTTTGAGGAAATGTAGCAGGTTGTAGCAGCCAGGGCACTTTGGCGCAGTCTGGCGCAATTGGCGCAGCGGTAGCATCACTGGGTTGTGTCAAACAAGGAAATGAGCCCTTAAATACCGTTCTTTCGTTCATTCTCACCCTCGGTATTCCCTGTCGTCCAGTAGCCGAGTTGGATTACAAGAAACTGCCACGTGTCGGTCAACTGGCCGGGAGGGAGGTTGATGCAGCATTCAGCGAACTTGTGCAGGAAACACACTGGGATGCTCGTCTGCGCTAGCGGGTTGCTCAGGTTCGTGAACGATGAGAAAATGTTCCGGACGAGCTTCGGCACTCGAAACAGTTCGGTGTAGGTGGCAAGGATGCTCTCTAGAAGCAAGTTCCTCACCTTCATAAGGCCTGGTTGATGCTAAACAAGAGAGAGAAACTACAGGTCACACATCTACTGGAATACTAGTAGCAGTGCAAAGGTCAGTGGCATGCAGTTCACTACCTCCTCCTACAAACTTTTGTAACTTACTTTGGGCACCTCCAAGAATCTTTAGCATAACAGTTTAACACATTTTTATTTGTTTCCTAGCTATGGTTACTATCATTACTTGCCACTTGCACATGCCCACTAATAGCACTATCAAAGACAAAGCAACGAAACACAACCTGACTCGGCTTTTAAAACTTGATCATAAGGTACAAGAATATGTATGAAACAAACATTCTCTACTACCAGCATGACAACAAGGCATAAGGACTTCTTAACCATTCCACATCTGTGCAGCATTTAAAGAGAAATGAGTGTTTACAATAAGTTACAAGGAAGGGACTAAATACTAGGGGTGTTCGAATATTCGAAATTTCGAATATTTTTCGAATAGTGTTTGCTATTCGATTTGATTCGCACTGGAATTTTACTATTCGAACTATTCGAACTTCCCAAAAACAAAAAAACATGGCTGATCCCTCTGTCATAGGAATCGGTATAACACGAAAGTGACACGTGTCTTCACAGAAGTACTGCTTATTGTGTAGTGATATATGAGAGCTTGTACAATGTCTATTCGTTTTTGGCAGCTATAGCACCGTTTGACGTGGATGCACCCATGTTGATAGCATGTCTATATCGCGACGACTAACGCCCATGATCATGATTAAACCGTTGCGCACGGTAGCTGAAGGTGTGAACATATATTTGGACACAGCGAATCGTGAATCTCGCGTAAGGATGATATCAACAAGCTCATAATCAACACTAGTACCCGGTATGCACTTCTTCAAAGCGTCGTCAATTAAGGAGAGAAACGGCACGGTGTGCGCTTTCTAGTAAAGGGTAGCCGACGCCTGTGCTCATGCATACATTACACACACTGCGCTTCAGCAACACGGGAGGTAGAGGTTCGTAGCCTGAGCCGCAAACGCGTGCGTCCCGCTGGCCTCTGTCTCGCAGGCGCTGCTCTCGCTCCACCAAGGCACGACATTCGCCCGTCGAACTCGCGTCCTTTCTGCAACGCATATTGCAGCAGTTTGTTAGTCGGTTCTCTCGCAATTGAAGCAGTCGGCGGCGGCGGAGAAATCCCGTTGGTGCACGTGGGAGCTGCACTACTCCGATGAGCCGACGCACGCTAACACGAAGCCAAAGGCAAAGAACGTAACTGCGTCAAGGGTGCCTCGGCGACGCCAGCGCGGCCAGTCTACCGCTCTGGTATCGAGATGCTTTAACCATGACCTCCGATATCGCGTGCAATCGCGGAGTAAGCGCTAGTAAGTGTCGAGCGTGAAGCATTACTTCTTTTCACATCTCACAGACGGTGGCACCGCCCCGCTCCGCCCGCCGCGAAAGAGAATGTGTGAAAGATATAAGGCGCGTTCGCGCCGTGTCTAGCATCTCCTCAGTTAGCTTAGTCGGTAGTGCGTCGGGCGCTTGCCGTCGCGGCCGCAACGTCGTGGGTTCGATTCCCAGCGTGGTATCTTTTTCTTGGTTTTTTTTTCTTTCTCACCCGTTGGCGTCCATTTTATCAACGTCATATCCGTGACGGATGTACTTGGTGGACCCCGGCATAAAACACTTTCGTGTTAAAATTGGCCGCGTATCTGCGTGCTTCGCTGCAAATGTCGTCTAAAGATGATAGAAGAGGCGCAGCGTGAGATATGGACGTCATCTGGCAATACGTCGGGAAACATGAGTGCTGTGTTGCGGGCTGGTAGTCCCGGCGCAGCAGCAGGCGAAGACCGGCGGTGACCAATGCGAGCGGCGGGAACGCCAGCCAGCCCGAACACGCGGTTTGGCACGAAGCGCTGAAGCAGAAGAAACTTCCGCACTCAACGAGTACTCTCCACACACTCTTTTATTTACACGTCACCTGGCTAAAACAGTAATGCCAGAGTGGCGCCCCACGGCATTCGTACAGTGCAATACAGAACCGAAACCGAAACACAACGAGCTCGTGCAGAGGACACGGAGAAAGTCAAGTTTAACGCGCAGTCGCATTTTCAGCGCAGCTTAAGAAACTAGGGTCTTTAGAATTACGTATGTATGCATTTTCTATTAAAGGAACACACCACCTAATACTTGCCTAATGATGTTGTGCCTCAGATATGCGTAATGTTTGCTTTTTGGTCGACAATGTACACAAGTATGAACCTAGTCAGCCGTTCAAGATGGCTGGCCCTTGGGCAAGTGGTTCAACTTTGGCCGAGTGGTTGAATCGAGGGACGTGCCGACAAACAGAAAGACAGACCAAAATTTTTCCGTTTAGGTATCCCAAGAAAGGCTATCGTCTTTAATACAGTCATTGTCCGATTGAAAGTGACCCCTTCAGATTTTCGATATGCTTCACCTCATCACACTCCGATAATGCGGCAAAGCTGCCTTTCAAGCTCCGTTACGGTCGAACTTTGTCAAGACACAGTCAACATCTGATTAGAGTGGTCCATAGATTTTCAATATTCAATATGCTTCACCTCATTATACCCCCGTATTGCGGCAAAGCTGCCTTTCAAGCTCCGCTACGGTCGCAAATGTATTAACTCAAGAAAACGCTGGTTCCAACATAGAGATGAAAGATGTGGCAGAGGTGGGGGCTCAATTAATGCTCTTTAGGACCTGAAATTTGGGCAGGAAGTATGAAAAATCGGACGCCGAAGCTTTTTAGCATTCAAAATTGCAGATGTTCTTATATATCGACGTCTACGAGGCAGATTTGGAACTCCGCACTTGAAGGGAGCACACCCTTGTCCGCCACGTCATTTGGGCCTCCACAGAAGTTGAAAGAGGAGGAGAGGCTGAGGAAATGGCATCTTTGCCTATAACGTGTAAAGTGTTGTCGGCAACACTTTGGTTGCACCAAATCATGTACATAAATAAAATTCGGTCTCTACATTGCCTCATTCTTGATAATACAACTATGAAACACCACCCTGCCAGTGCTTCATCAACCTACCGAAAAGAAACACTTTCATGTTGCTGTCTCATAAGAATATGCTTAGGAATCCTCTCTAACTTTTTCTTCTGCAATTTAGCTTCGAAGTATTCGAAAAATGTTCTAGAAATATTCGAGAACTATTCGAAAAATATTCGATTCGATTCGCACTCACACTTCAATATTCGAATTCGCTTCGCACCCAAAATTTTGCTATTCGCACAGCTCTACTAAATACCTCTGTAGCAAAGAACTTCATATTGTAAAGCAAGCGAAAAGACAACGAGAAGTCAGTTTTGCATAATATGTCTCGTCTGATGGAAACAACGATTTGTGTAGCCCTTTATGTCATGAGCTTGCAGCACAGAAAAAAAGGCAAAAAGCTGTGCTGGGGAGAACTTGGTTTCATTAGGTATAAAACACTGCACACATAGTAATCGTCACTGGGATTGATAAAACTGTGCAGGATCCTAAAACTTAAATGCAAAGATGGGTGAGGTGACAAAGTTGCAACTTCAATCTCACTCACCAAAACAGCTGAAGCGCTCGTCACTAACAACAGTGGGTACAGAGAATGAAATTTCACTCGAAACTTCTTGCTTCTAGACTGAATCCGAAATATGGAAAGCTTTTCTTTTCCCCAACTTCTGTGCTTACGTAAACAAGCCTCACTGATAGTATGGCACTCCTGAGGGAGAAATATCTGTGGCTCACCTGCCCACAAACCTCCCAGCATTTTTGCAGAGTTTTGATCATGCTGCCTTCGACGAGATTGGGTGCAATCCTCATGATGGTACCCAGGCACTGGAACCAGGCAGCATTTGTGTATTCCAGAGACTGTAGCTTGTCAGCGAGCTCACCGAACCAGCGGCGCGGCTTGAACAGACTGCGCTTGAACTGAGGCATCACCATGACTAGGCAGTACTGCTCACTGGACTGGTACACTTCCAGGAGTTTGTTAAGGTAGTAGAGTCGCTGCTCTTGACTCAGCGCCATGTCCTTGAATAAAGCAAAATAAATGAGATGCAAAAGCAGTTTAGCTTGACCTATTAAAGCTATGGCTGTGGGAACTATTGTAAGCTAGAGTTCGCACAGATTTCGTTCTGTCCCTTATCACACCCTCGGGAAAAAGCATCCTAAAAATGGTAAAGAATTTCGAAGGCCATGCTTTTGTGTATTACATGCAGGCACTAGTAATGGAAGGACATCACAGCCACCATGTTTTGAATATATCCGACTTACATTTTTTGTTTTAGTAACATTGAGTTCTAGTTTCGATTTATAAGTCGCATTGGCATGTGCACATCTGATCTAATTACATGCATGAAATTGTACTCACCATGGCCACTGTACCACTGAATGTAGAGCACTCGACACCGAGATGGTAGGCAAAGTAAGCCAACAGTACCGTATTAGACTGCAGGTCTTCGGTTCTGTGGGAGATATAGATTAACCGCTGCGTCATGTAAAAACACTCATTTACAAACCACGGCCGCTTGATGAAAAAGACACGGTGCGGCCTGCCGCGTGGAGCGGATACTGCGTCGTGCGCCTAGTGCTCCTGGCTGCCGCCGCGGTGCCACCAGTGGGGGAGCCTCTGGGGAGACCGAAAGCGAGAGCGCCGGAATTGTTGCGGCGGATCGCGGCTTGACAGCGCAGCTGCTATGCGCTTGTTAGTTTTTAAAGGGTTACAATAAACTTGCTATAGCGTTAACTATATTGGTAATCGTCCTACTGAATGCGCGCCGGCAATGCTTCAACCTAAATATAGCAAGTGTTAGTTTTATCTGAAGTGGCTGCTTGTGCGCGTTGCGATTTTTCGCGTCATGTTTTCTCTCTTTTGTTGCCGTTGCGCTGTTCACCCTCGATAATGTATGCTTGTGCTACAGTTATTTTATCAACAGGAGAGTCACTCATTGACAGGTGTGGTTGTATTTCTGGAATGACTGTTGCTCACACCTTAGAAACAAAAGCATTGTAAACATCAGGGGAGTCATAATTGCTCTATTGAACGTGCGTGAAAAAAGGATCACTGTGTTATTGGAAACACAGGCGCAGCACTTTCCTGGCCAGAGGTTTTTGCGCCAAGCGTACGAGACGTTCAACAGACATATTAACATTTCCTGCTCAGTTGGCAAGAAACATTCGTAAGAGCTTTATGATGAAAACTTTGCAGACTTCCATGGCGTGGTCATCCGCCCCGCAAGTCCACTTTCAGCACTTCCATGGTCATAGAGAATAGCTGGTCATCTTTCAGACATCTCGTGAAAAAATATCTGACAGGAATAATATATGATGTTGACAAGCCTCTTGTTACAAAACATAGTAATTGGTTTGCCACTTGGGGCACCGCTGTTGAGTGCTCTTCTTCACCACTGTCAACGAAACCAAAAAGTTTGTCGACTTGCCGGTCGTATATGACCCTCTGCTGTATGGCCATCTTGTCAACGATCAGGGAGCGGAACGCTTCTTGCTCTACAGTGAGACCCTTGAATTCGATGCACAGCCGCTCTTTTATCAACGAAGTGAAGCCGATTCCACCTGTTAAATGGTCTACATATTTCTGGAGCGTTGAGCGACAAGGGAGCTGAAAGATATTTCTGGACCTTGCATGCTCATAACTTTTGTTGAAGCATGCCTTCCAAATTACACATTCCCTTAGAATGACGTCACTGTTGTGGGGCTTCTTCAAGAAACTGCGGACTTGGTTTCTAACGAACTCGGCAGTCTTGTCACCTTGCGCAGCACCAATGAGTACCTTCATAAAACAGGCAATGTCCGTGTTATTTTGATAAAACTGCGCGCGCTCCTCAGCCTCATTCACTCTTTCTTGAAGGGCCTGCAGTGCCCCTTTCATACGAGCGATCTTCACTTGGAAGCAGCGCGTTTTTTTTTTTTTAGCTTCTTCTGTCAGTTTAACAAGCTCGAATGTAGTTTGACATGATGCATCTGAAAATGACGCCATTTCCACACACGTTTCATTCCCTAGTTCAAAGTTGTTGGGCGTCGTGGCTTCAGTGCTGTCACTTGACGAGCCGTTTTGGCTAATGACAAAACGGCTATTTTGAAGCAGCATTGCCCAAGCACTCGGCACGCGACTGCGCATTATCGGCTTCTATTTCGGAGCGTGGCCGCTTCTTCTGCAGAGCAGGCGTGCTCCTCGTGCTCATGTAGCTTGGATAACCGGGGAACACTGTCGGCACAGCCGTTGGCAAAAGTATCCTCAACTTCTCGGTCTACTTGTACTCCTGCTCCGTAAAATGCAAGGCGCACACCAGGGACCTGTCATTAGGCTGCCATACTCTTCCCTTCCCGCCGGGTCCTTCACGGGAAATGTTTCGCAGCCATGCTGCTCTGCGTTACTGGGAAACTCATGGTAGCGTATTTGCGGGTCCTTCGATGCATTCGTGGAACACAACAGCACAAAACAGTTACGCGACATTTTGCCTAATGTATAAAATATCACACATGCACAAACTGTCTTGAGTGACACTCAGTACGAGCGATTCATGTGGAGAAAAACAACCACTACCTCGACCTACCCGCTGAACGTGCGTTCCTTCCCGGCCGCGTGGAGCCCTCCCCTACTACTGACGCCCTCCTAGCGAAATGCGGCGACAACTGTCCACTCCGCATCCCCGCTCTCGCCCATTGCCTGCGCCGCGACGCAGCAGGCCGCACCGTGCATTTTTCATCGAGCGGCCATGTACAAACAAACTAGGGCCAAATATGCGTACTTGTTAGAAGCGATGAGGCCCTCAAGAAATACAGCAAAGAACTCTGGCAAGTAGTTTGCTGGGGGTGTCTTAGATGATTCCTGCAAGAAGACGTACTTTTGTTTTAGTAACAGCAATTTCTGCCAAAAAAAGAAACATTTTAACAAAAGCAGTAGCAGCAACAATACTGTAGAGAAAGAAGTCTCCTGTACATTCCAAAAATTAAAATGCAACATCATCATCATTCGTAATTGAAAATTACAGGCAACACTTCCAGTGCTTTCCTTGACTTCATAAGGCTGTCTAGCACTCTCCACAATAGCAACATTAAGCCTTCGAATTATTTATATTTAATAATCACTTAGAATCAGTTGCCTGCCTTTCAGAACTCAAGCTGTCCTTCAGACTCAAATGCATATACGTATGCAGTTAAAAATTTCATTGTAGTTAAATCAAGAAGGCAGATTCTGCATCTTCTTCTAATTTATCCTGCCTTCAAAGGTATTAGCCCTTTTTCCTGCCTGTTCCTCTTACTCACAGAGCAGCACTTGGCCAATACATGTGCTATTACTTCTATGCCAGTAGACCACACTGATTAAAAATAGCGTTCTTCCTCTTTCTCCGCTGTACTTACTACTAGCATTTTCAATTATGAGAACTTGCTTACAAGGTAGCTCAGGTCTGCCAGAATACACTAAAGAAAATTATTCATCACTTTCTGAGCCAATCAATAATTCCAAACACTGGCTTACAATGTCCACTACTGATAGCTCTATCACCAACCACACTGGCAGGGCAGCAAGCAATACTATATCTCACAAGGCATGCCGCTTGCCTCTCATACGACAAGAATCATTCACTACCCGTCATGACAGCTGAGTGAGTACACTATTCCACCACTAAGCTTGAGCTTTCAAGATTCATTCCCAAGTTGAGGCAGCTGAGATTCTTTTGTAGGAGAACTGCAAAATGACTGCCTGCTTAGACTGAGGTTCACATTATGAAATTCCAAACGGTCAAAATTGATCCGAAGTCGTATTGGCTCCGGTAGCTCATCGTGCAGCTTTGGTATGTAAAACTCCAGTTATGGAGTACCAAAATATGTCTGAATCGACCTTCTAAGCATGGATACACCCACAAGCACGCACAGACAGAGATAGAGAGAGAGAATAGACCTAGTAGTTTATTTGTTAATTGCTGGTATTTTATGCCTAAACCACAATATGATTATGAAGCATGTCATAGTGAGCAACTCCGGATTAATTTCGAGCACCCGGGGTTCTTTAACATGCACCTAAATCTAAGCACAACGGTGTTCATGCATCTTCAACCAGTCGAAATGCAGTCACCGTGGCTGGGAAATGAACCCATGCACTCGAGCTTAGACATACGACACCTTACTTCTAAGCTACCAAGGTGGGTTGACCCAGCGGTTCGAAACACAAGGACTCGGTTATGCAGCCTCGGGGTCACTACATAAGGTATCGCACTCACAGTTCATGTTGTTCAGAAGAACACTGTCCAAAGCACTCTTGTTCAACTCAAAACCAAACTACAGGTTTCTCTATTTACAACACTTCATTCGCCAGGCAATTTCCAAAGACAATTACTCGCCTCCTCGTCTTTTAGTACAACGCTGAGGAATTCCATGAGCTGTTCCAGCAGGTATTCATCACCCTTCCGCGCCATTGCCTGCCTATGGGGCTCAGCCTGCAGTACTTCCACCATCTTTTCATCTACTTTTACATTTCCATCTTCTGGCTCCTCTTCAGGTTCATCTTCCTCCGCTTTCCCCTTGCGTTTCTTGAATTGCTCCAGCTGTTCTTCGCTGAAAGGAACTACGGCGTTCCAGCCATCCATACGGAGATATTCGTACAGAGCTGTCAGCCAGGTAGTGACATTGCTCCTGTTTGCGCAAAAGGCCATCAGAAAGACATAATAAGCAATGTACACTGATGTCTATTACACACCATGCTTCTTGTTTACCAATGGAATCAAAACTCTCAAAAGAGACAACAGTTTTTAATCATTTATCTGACTGCTGATAATCAAGTGTTCATTGGTAGTACTTTCTTTCTATGTGCAAAGACTTACGGATGGAGTTTTACAGATGCAATTTTGTTAATTCACATTACTGTGTTTCAAGTTCTCAATTCATCTTAGTGTTTAGGTATTTATCCAAGTAATTAATTCATGCATACTCTGTGGTCCTGTGGAATTATGGCTGGTTTGGCAGCACAGTTTCCACTGGAAAAGAAGCAGTACTGAATTCAATTATCGAACACGAACAAGCTTCCTTTCGTTGTAAAGCTTTCTTTCTGAAGTAGCTATGGCATTACT